>NW_010528471.1:0-12028 GCF_000687285.1 Phaethon lepturus | reverse complement strand
ATTCTGGGTATTCCTCTCCGAAAGCCTTTTTGGGCCACATTTATATATGCTTTGTTCACATGACTCCCTTCAAAGTCATTGGGAGGGTCACATTCCTAAAAAAACCTACCTACCATCTCAAATGGGTGTCCAGGCACAATGAAGTTGAGGCTAAAGAAAATACCTTATGCTTTAAAGCAACAGAGTTTTTAGATGATTGGCACTGTGGGTGCTTGTGACCGGATACCCTTTGGAACAGACTATTCAGATATTGCTAGCCTTCAATCTTCTAAGCATCTGTTCATTTTTTTCATTTAGAAGTGCTTTGAACTTATAGTACCTAATTTACACTTGCTTGCATTGAAATATACCCTAACAAAGGTCTTCCTCCATCCATACATCACAGATTAATACATCTATACCTCTACCACCTGCAGCAATTCAATAACTGACTTCAAACAGTGCTGTATATTGATTGCAGCTGCAGGTTTTAAATTTAAGCAGGCATCCTACTTTCAACTTTCCCTTCTCTTATCCCAGCCCCCTTGCCTACCATGGCACCCCAAGCAGAAATGCATGTTCCTTAGCCATTTACATGATCTAATCGGATTTTTCTTTATGGTATTAACATCTGTCATCAGATCAAACAAAAAGGAGACGAATCTAAGCCTCGGTTGCTTGTCAGCGTACATCCACAGCCTTCTCCTGGATCTCCAGGTGGCCCCTGGCAGGGAGGGGCATTGGGTGAGCTGCAGTGGGGCAGCAGCCCCAGCCCAGTGGTGCCCCTCAGTTGCCAGCCAGCCATGCCAGGGCCAGGATGCTGGCATGGCCCCACCAGTACTCTTGCTGAAGTGATCTCTATGCTGTATCACCTAATCTTCTCCTAATAATTCACCCCAGGCATCTGCCTTGTAGACACTCTGCGAGGGCACCCAGTATAATCCGCATTGTCCAACATGTCTGGACAGCACTGCCCTCTACTAACCTTCAGACCGGTAGTAAAAATGGTAGTAAAAAACAAAGCAGGCGAAGGGCTGCAACTCTTAAAAATAAATACAAGGCATTAACATACAGCTTCTACCTATTGCTTTCCAGTATTTAATGAAAATGTAATGGCTTTGAAGAATAAGGGACTGAATACTTTGCTTCACTAGGAATTCTGTTTAAGAAGGGTTCTCACTGTCCTATACCCACAGCAGTTCACAAGAGGTGTTGTCATTGCCAGCTGCATGGTTTAATGACAGCAACTTAACGGAACTAAGCTCATTACTTAATTATATTAATTGTCAGACCTGAAAGGCTGCAGACTGCACAGTGCCACAGAAACTTGGCTTTTCAGCTGAAGAAATACCTACTTCAAACTGAATCTGAGTGTTTAAGTAGAAGCAGAGGTGATCATGCTAGTGGCCAAAGCTATGAGCTCAGAGCTTGATTTTTGCTTGACTTTTGTCAAGTCCAGCCACCTGACATCACTCTGTGTAAAAATGGTCATGCAATGAGAAGTAAACATGCAGGTGAGTGAGGAGGGAAACAGCAGAGATTTTTGTAACACACGGGATTCTAAGACTATTTTTTTGCAGGAAACCAGGTTTTCTTTTTAATGTGCTATAGGTCATGGGTTTTGTTAAGTAAAGATCTTCATCATTCCGTGACATCCATGTGGGCTGACACTCCCATCCCTCCAGCAGAAAGCTCATTTGGAGTTGAAGGAAACGTGTTGTTCTTGGCTTCTGTCAGGGTCTGTTCTGGAATTTATGAAGTTACTGAAATGCTGCGATGAGGTCTTGAAGCTAATGCAAGCAAGGTGTCTTAAATTACCTTCTCAAAGCTGGTTTTGTTGCATTTGCTTGGCTTTGTCTTTGACAATGTTGTTGCATGGAAGATGTTTTGCAAAAGCAAATGTCAGTTGATGTTTTGTGAGTAGAGTGCACTTTCTTAAATATAGGAGAGCTGAGCTTTCCTGGAGGGGATTAGCTATGTTTCAAAGTGAGAAAGATTATTTTATATTTTCCGATTGAGGGCCAACACATATTTTCTCTTTCTTCTGTTGAATCCAACAACAGGTTTTAATACTTAAATGTGGAAAACTTAGCACAAAATGTAAAGAATCTGAAGCTTGTTAACATTAACTGTGTCAAACGGTAACTACCCAAGGATCAAATGAGAGCTTGTTAATGAAGGTGCAGAATAGGGTTTTCCTTCCTCTTCAACAAATTGTTTGATAACTTGCAATATTGTGGCCTTATCACTTTGATAAGATAGAAATCCCCAGCTGTTAAACAAAACAACCTAACATTAATTATCTGTTAAATATTTTCACCACTATTTATGTCAACATATACAATATTTTGCAAGCATGTAGACTAAACCTACTATAAGAAAGGCAGAGAGATAAAAATGTTCTGGTCAGTAACTCAATTATGGAAGAGAGAAGTAAAAATTCACAGGCTCTTATATGACAAGGTTATAACACTTCTTAAATTTTCTGCAAAATTTATGATCATATCCTTTTTTCTTTTCCAGTATCTTGACTTAAAGTTGCGTTCTTCTGATTTCTTACTTGTTTCAGCAAGCCTTGGAACAAAGCTCACTTCCTAACTTCAACCAGTTTGGGGCTGAACATATTTTGGCTTATTCACACATGATGTAAACAGGTGTGAATGAAACCTAAGCTTGCTTTGTAAACTGGATAAATCCAGACCATAAAAATAGCTATACTGGGTTAAAGAACAGGATTAAAAACCTGTCTGCACTGAAAAGGAGAAATAATTACACCTGTATCAGACACCTACTTTCTTAGCGATGTAGCCCATAGGATACTGTGGTCACCTCTTAGACTTCTGTCTTTTTTTAATAAAATTTAATACTGTTCTGAAATGAGAAAAAGTTGTGCCTTTTTTTTTTTCCACAGTAGAACTTACTTTTCCTTTTGGTTTCATCAGCAAATGATGGAACCATATGGGAAAACGAAAGTTTAGTATCATTTAAAAAAAAAAAAACAAAGTGTAAGAAAGTCAAATTTTGCTAAATCCTCAAGAGGAACAAAAGTCAACTAGTGACTAAGAAATCTTTTTCATATCAGTAAAGAACATTCTTCTTAAATCAGAGTTCACCCTAATGACAGCTTAAGAACTTCCAGCAGATTTCTCAACAATGTGTGTAGAAGTTGTCAAAGCCAAACCTAAATTTCTCATTACAAACACATTGCAAATGTGAGCAATATTGGTCTCAACAATGAAACACAGTATCATCATAAGTTAAAAAGTTAAAGTTAAAATCACAGTTTTTCACTTGTTTTCCAACAAGTTGGTCTCTGCAGACCTCCTTGTTGAATTCTGTTTCAAAAGGCTGAGTATTGCTTGGCATTACAGCTGTGGAAAATAATAAGAGTATGTTTCCTCTGGTCCTTTGCTTCTCAAAGCCTTTTGATTGTCACTCTCTAGCATTCATTTGCATTGTATGTGCCATATCAAAGGGAACGGCAGCCACCGGAGCAGTGGCTTCCCGTCAGGTTTGCATTTCAAAGGAGAAGCTCCATTTCCAAGATTCACTTCAAAGCAGCCAGACCTTGTGCCTTTGCATTTCTTACATGTTCTGTGGAGGACAGCCCAATGCCACCAGCATCACTGGAAAATACATTAAAGCCTGGGTTGGTCCCATGTCAAAGAGCGCTTCACTCAGTCTTAAATCTTGTGCCTCTCCCTTGAGAAGTAAATGGGTATTTGTGAGACTGCAGATTGTATAAAGCAAAGCACACACTGACTATACATGAGCTGAAGAAAGCAGGTTCAGCCTGTCTCCCCGGAAAATACTGCCAATGGCTGCTGTGAAACCACATAGCCCATCTCTCCTAACTATCTTAGTTTCTGCTTATCTGCCCATATGCTTTGATTATGTGTTCTTAAAAAGATTTCAACATTTCTTCCTTGCTCCTCTGCTATGTGTTGTTCCAGTCTCACCAACACATGCAGCTGGCCTTATAGGGATGAACCTGGAGCTTAAAGGTCCTGTGAGGAAAGATCTCCCCAAAGGTGACCGGGGTGTGACTCAAGAGGAGGTACAATGCTGCAGCAGGATCTTGAGCTGAGAGTTGGTGCTAATGCTGGTTGCTGATGCTCCTTCTTTGAAAAGAAAATTAGCATGATTAATAGTTGGACCAGAACTACAAAATCACAATTAAGAGACTAGTATTTTTTAAGCAATATGGACTACACTTTTAAAAATAGTAGTGATAGAACTTCTTTAAAGTTAAACCAAAATCAAGCTCATAAACAAGGTTTAAATCTTCCTTTTTTTTTAATCACTGTAAACAATAAAACACTAAAACAGGCAGAATGACAGTACTGTAAACAAGTGAAAAATACTTGTAAACAAGTATTTTCTCCTTACCAAACATAATAAATTTACAAGTGATTATATGGTCTCCAAGTGTTGTCCCAAATACAGGTTCCTCACACACCTTCAATACAAGGGCACGTTCTTTGCACTGCTTCTCTAAAAAAAAACCCTTCTGCTTACATTAACACTAGAAATACAGCAACTAGCTAGATAGGAGAACCTGAAGGGAAGGAAAAACTAGATAAAGGGGGAGACACTAGAAAGTCAATGAAAGCGAAGCCTACACACACGCTCAGGTCTGCTCACTCAGCTCCAAAACCAGCACCAACAAAAAACAATGGCAGGGTATTGAGGAAAGGCCCCCCCAAGCCCATGTGTCTTGTACTGGCTGCTGTCACAGCGAAGATAAACTAATGTTTAGGTACTCTTGAATGCATTTACACCGCAAATCTGCATGCTGTATGTTACTGCCCTTTGATTACAGCAGTAACGCACCACTCTGGGCGCTGTGACTACCAGGTGCTGGATGGTGCATGGGGAACCACATGGGGCTCAGAGTGATGCCAGCCTGCCTCCGTGGAGCCTGACAAAATACCAGCTGCGTAAAGTTAAAAAAAAAATTAAAAAAAAAAAATCTGTGAACTACCAAGTGAATTATGGTATTTAGAGAAGAAATAGGACTTGCAGAGAGAAATCAATCCATCCTTTCCTCGGTAGTGTCTAGAAAATGCTTTTTTCATAATTTTTTGTGTCTGGAAGAAACAAAGTGCTCTGAAATAGAATTAAAATAGTACAAACGTGGTACTGTACATGATTTTTTCTCATAACAAGTCCCAATCTTATCCTTCTTCATCTATATTTTTCTGTCTCAATAGTTCTCTAAAATGGACTCTATTGTCATTTAAAAAAAAAATTAACATTTTGAGGTAGGTTTACTTCATGTAAGTTTTCCCCTTTTTTTAATGTTAATAAAACCAGCATGAATGAATTCACACCTGCATAAACACCCCAAAGTATCAGGTGGTGCCTGAAATCCAGGTGAAGTCTGGAACGACTGTGCAAAACCAGCTGCCTTTGCCAGTTAGGTCCCGGTCGGTCAGCGGAGAAGGCTACTACCCCACAGGCAGATGCTGTGGGAGTCCAAACCCTGCGTGGGTGTCCTGTGAATATGGCCACGGAGTATTTCTGTTAGGGCAGAGATGCAGGAATCAGGCTTGAAAGTTGCCCCTCAACATCATTCCCAAATCCAGAGTCTTCTTGTAAGTCCCAAGAAAGAGCAGGGAGGGAGGTGACAAGTGTCTGTGGTATCTCCAGGTTCAGTGAGGAAAAGCTGAGGAAAAAGCAGCCCATCAGCTCCGCTGGGGTGCAATGTCACACCTTCACATCTTCTTCTGGCTGAGTGTTCATGTGTAAAAGAGATGCACCACCAGCACCGCCCCAGGTCCTTCTGCCTCACAGTAAAGAGTACCTTCATCCCGTACACCCCCAGGGGCGTCGTTTCGCACCCACCTTGTATAGTCTAAATACCTGGATGCAGTGAGCACCCTTGGCTCAGCAATATGCAAAATCCTGAGGAAGATGGTCCTAAGAACAATTATCGGTGTTATCTGAATGAGTCTCAGTGTTTTCTGACCCTCCTAACAATTTCACGAGTAGTCAAGTAACTTCCCAGAAAAAAAAGAGATGTGGACGTACGCATATACCCACATCTATATATAGGTAGGTTCAGTGATGAATGAAATGGAAGTGCTGCTTGTTTTCCATAGCCAGATCCCTGCAATTTTCTTACGAACTGACTTCTCAAGTGAATTCTTCATTTTTAATCTTCATTCATAGCTCAACTTGGTTTTGAAGGAGTATTCATGAGATTATTTCTTAAAGGAAATTTTTCACTCTACTGGTTTAGTTATGGTGTTTTTAAGTATGATGAGTCATTTAAACAGCATTAATATAAATTCTACTCTTAGAAGTTATACCACAGTTCTCTCTTTAAGAAAGCATGGACAGATATTCAGACAATTTTTTTGTCGGAGACGGACACCTTTTAAATGAACTGACACAGACAGAGGTCAAATATAATCTTTCTACTTAAGCTCAGGCAGAAACAATGTCATTTGCACATTATGCCAGATAGGAAGAAACTGGGAGGAAAGCACTGAGCTTCCCCCTGTTTTATCCCACCAGGTCTTAGTGGGCTACGAACTCCAGAAACAGACAAAATTTCTGGACACCGTGCCAAGTTGTGCTGTGGGTTGTACATGTTTAGCAGCACTGGCGGGAACCTCGTCTGCCTTCCTGGCTCCCTGCCCTGCTCAACCGCCCATGCAGAATGGTCACTCATGGACCTCAAGGAAAAAAATCATAATTTTTCCTTTCCTCTGAAGCTATTTTTTTTTTTCTTTTTTTTTCCCAATAAATTTTTCTTTCTACCCGGGGCACTTTCTCTCCTTCTGATAGGTTTAAGGATAGCTCTGGTTGTTTTTTTTCCCCTTTCCTACATCAGCTATGGTGCATGGAGGAGCAGAGGATACTGCTGCTGTAGTTGTTTCCAGGTCTGAGAAAAGAGCAGGAAATCCAGTAACTGCACCAAAGCTGAGCTGATATGGGTGTGATGGAGCAAGAGAGAGGGATAATTTAATAAGCAGGCAGGAAAAGATAAATCCTTGAGAGAAACATTTTTTGACAGCGCCTCAGCCTCCCATTTCCCCCCTACAAATGTCTTACACGAGATAGGAGGCAGGAGGAATAAAAGGGTTAAAGAACAAGGACTAAGCCTGTCAAACCAGGCAGGCTAGCTAAAACAAATGGATCCTTTCATGCTAAGTTGGATTTGCCCAGTGCAATGTTTACAGTTGGGCAATAAATACACAAAAAGCCTTATT
This sequence comes from Phaethon lepturus, assembly GCF_000687285.1. Taxonomy (NCBI): domain Eukaryota; kingdom Metazoa; phylum Chordata; class Aves; order Phaethontiformes; family Phaethontidae; genus Phaethon; species Phaethon lepturus. Next base: position 4,829 of record NW_010528471.1, on the reverse strand, counting down.
ATTTTGCCAAGGAGCTAGAAATATCCTTCAGGCCAAGTCAAAGCTGCTTCTTTCTAATTTGAGACTCCAGGAAAAACTGAAGTTCTCTCTCACACACATGCACGGTTTGTTTTTCTGAACCTCAGAATAAGCTTTCAGAAAGTTGTTACTGAATAGGAGCTGAGTCAAAGACCACGTACCACTCACTCTTCCCCTGATGGCAAGTATCTCAGGAAGTGCCAGTCAGCTCTGCATTCATTTGTTGACTTGGTGCCAAGAATATTTCTCAGCCCGAGCCCTTTCCAAGTGCCTCCTCAGCCACCCTCCTGTCTCTGCAGTGTAGGTTTTACTTGGCTTCAAGCAATAAACAAACCTGTCATTTACACTTTTGAATGACATACTTGAGGATGGCAGTCAAATCAGAAAGTTGAGAAAATTCAGAATACTGCACTTGGTTTCAATACTCCTGCTTTCCCAGGAGTGTCAGCCTTTCTCTCCTGAAGTACGCGCGTACCTACGTACATCAGTACAACAGTATTGACCGTGTGGCTGCCTTAACCGCACGAGCACAGCTCACAGGACACGCACTGAGAGCGCAGCCTCCAGGTGCACGCACAGCAGGTCTGAAGGCAGCAACCACCCGAAGCTGCAACTTAAAATATCCTGAAAGCAGCAGCATCGACAAACGTCAACGCCACATTTTCAAGGAGATGCGGATTTAAGCAGTGGCACCAATTTTCAGAATTGCAGAACAAAGCAGGTCCATCCAAGCTAACTTAGGTCTCTGGACTGGGCTGCTCAGGTTGGAGAGCTCAGCACCACCTGCTTCCTCCATTAAGGAATGGCTCGGTTCCCTCGGAAATGCCCAAGAGCCAAGTTCCTTCTGGACACTCATTTTCCTCCCCTGCCTGGGGAGGGAGCCTCAGGCAGCCAAGTTCCCAACATCAGCATCATAAGTAAAAGCCTGATGTGGGACTTAGTCCAAACTGGACTCTTTAGTCCTCCTAAAATTAGAGGTACGGGTATATGGGCAGACTTGAGAACCAAAAGCAGTGCTTTCTCCCCACAAATCACGTGTTGTCATCTATTGCAAGAAATACTATTTCAACTGGGGCACTTCAGCGCTGGGATGTAATAATGTGAATGACCAAGCTACTGTATTTTTAGCTTTTATTTTAGAAAAAAAAAAAAAGACATCACATTTATATTTCAGAATATTTTTTAAACAAGGCCTTTTTGTTAAAGCTTTAGATATCTAAAAAGTGTCTACATGATTCACACCTGCATGGAGCTTTGCAAATCACACAGTAGTCACCAAACAGCTATATTGCACAAAGATCCACACAATATCACACCATTCTTAGCTTAGTCTACATTGTAAAGTGCTGTTTCATAGGAAGAAACTTGTTCTGGAAAAATAAGTATCTGGATAGGCAAGTACTGCTGAACTGTATTTCTGAAAGGTGACACTTCCATTACAGTGGAAAAAATCTGACAGTGTGTTGCCAGTGCCTCTGACAGTGTTTTTGTTTAATAAGCTGGAGTAAGCACCATAGAGTACTGTAATGAATGCATCCTAAGTATTCAAGTAACACCAAAAGCCAAACCGATTTTTAAACTCAGAATGAGATAAATACAGACATATCAAAAGGTAGATAAATGTTTTAAGTAGCATCAGTCTCTGTCCAGTAGAATAAGTAATTGCATAGCAGAGCACATCTTCTATGAATGTAAGCTAAAGTTATAGTAGAAAAAACACCTCTAATTTTTTAATTTCTTACTTTTATATTCTCAAACCAGTAAATCTTTTTTTTTTAAATAAATGAGTCTGAGGGACTGTCTTCATATCTAAGCTAGAGTGTTCAGTTTATGAATATTCCTATAAAGTAACGAAAGGCTAAAGCCTGGTGATATTGGTATAGATACTTATAAAGAATCCAAATGTGGAACTGTGGAGTGCTAACCGTGACATAAAATCTGCAATTTTGACCAGTTTCCGAAACAGAGGAATCGAAAATGATACATTTGTCTGAGGAAGGAGATTCGGTCTGGGAACAACAAACCAGAAAGTTCAACTCTATAATCTATAGCTTTAAGCCAATACTAGGTTCGGTAGATGAACAGACAAATGGTGATTATACAATAGGAGAAGTCACAGCTACTGATGAGAGAACCCTGTCTCCTGGGTCCATTTGCCTACTGGGCTCACACACACAAGAACATGAGTCATCTACTCACCAGAGTGTACTAACATGTAGAAGTTTTCGGTGCTTGACTAAGCTAATCATGGTTTAATAAATAACTGAGGGGGGAAAAAAATGTAAGGAACAATAAATTTTAACAGCAGAAAGACTTTTAGCAGGGCCTGTTGTGATAGGACAAGGGGTAATGGTTTTAAACGAAAAGAGGGCAGATTTAGACTAGCTATAAGGAATAATTTTTTTTATGATGCGGGTGGTGAGACACTGCTGCAGGTTGCCCAAAGAGACTGTAGATGTCCCATTCCTGGAAGCTTTCAAGGCCAGGTAGGACAGGGTTCTGAGCAACATGGTCTAGCTGAAGATGTCCCTGCTCAGTGCAGGGGGGTTGGACTAGATGGCCTTTAAAGGTCCCTTCCCAAACTATTCTAAGGTTGTATGATTCTATGACTAAGTGCCTAGGTAAGTGAGTCGATGAAACTCAACATTAACAAATGCAAATTAACACAGAAGATGAGGAAATTCTGTATGTGCACAGCTTGTTTGCAACTAACCATCAGGACTGTGTGGAAAACATTGCAGAAGAAACTTTGTAAACATCAGCTTAATATTCAGTATCGACCCAACAGGCAAACACAGTTTTAGGACTATGGAAAGAAGGAAAACCCAGAATTTCGTCATCTTTCACAGCAACAGAGTGTCTGTATGGAGGGTTCCTTCAGTCAGCCTCAGAAGGTGAGAGGAGAAAGAGGGGCAGCAGGATGCTCACCAGTACAGGATGGCTTCCATGCAGCAAGAGGAAACATGAAGGGCAGGCATAATAGGAAAGAAAGGCTATGATAACTATCTATTACAAAAAGAAATGATCTAAAGGATAACTAGCAAGGGACAATTTCTCCTGCAGGAGAAAGTTCCAGAAGATAGCCACTGCTTCACACCTGCTGCCTGGGACATCAAAGTGCTTCTCACACAAGCACACAATGAAGCTGCAGAACATACGTCTACACAGCCTTACTAAGGCAGAAACACCTGTGGGTGACACCCCAGCTGTGCCTTTCTAGCCCTCAAAGGGCTGTGGTGCTCACCTTGGTGCAGATGACATTTCTGCCAATTACCATTTCTGCCAATTTCTTCTGACAGTGGCCACCAGAGAGAGGCTTAGGCGAGAGGACACTGGGAGGAGTGGATTACAGGTCAGATCAGTATGACAGTTCAAACAGCAAAGCACACAAAAGGTTTTGCATTACGACCTACATTCACTTCAGTGTATTGTGATTTTTACATCCATTTTATAGCTCTAAAGCTGTATACATGTACTTAGTAAGCATACTTCACACACATTCATCAAGATGCAATACTATCCCCAAATTAGAAAGCATATCCCCAAATTAGAAAGCACCAAGTACGTATTAGAAACATCCTTCACTTTATATCCTTATTTTTCCACAACACAAATTAACAGTGCAAGTACCCAAATGTTTTTTTATGTAGATTTCTATAAACAGATGCAGTCCACCTATGTGCCCAGTAAGATCACGTAACAGATCCTCCTGGAAGATATGTCAAACATATGGAAGACAGGGAGATGATCAGAGACAGGCAACATGATCAGAGACAGGCAAACTGACAGGAAAACATCTAGGGTCCTTCTGGGATGGAGTGACTGCATCAGTGGACAAGGGAAGAGCTACAGATGTCATACATCTGGACTTCTGTAAGGCCTTTGATATTATCCCTCACAACGTTCTTGCCTCTAAATTTGAGAGATGTGGTTTCAATAGATGGACTGTTCAGTGGAGATGGAATTGGCTGGATGGCCATGTCCAAAGAGTTACAGTCAATTGCTCAATGTCCAAGTGGAAATCAGTAATGAGTGGTATCCCTTAAGGGTCTGTACTGTCACCAATATTATTTAATATCTTCGTTTGAGTGGTCGCTCAGTGTGTTTGCACATGACACCGAGCTGAGCAGTTCGTTCACTAAGAGGCATCCAGAGGGACCTTGACAGGCTTGCAGAGTGGGCCCATGTGAACTTCATGAAGTTCATCAAGGCCAAGCACAAGGTCCTGCACATGGCTCCAGACAGTCCCCAGTATCAATACAGTCAATACAGACTGGAGGATGGAGAGCAGCTCTGCAGAGAAGGACATGGGGATCCTTGTGGATGAAAAATTGGACAAATTGGACACGAACCAGCAATGTGTGCTTTCAGCCCAGAAAGCGAATTGTGTCCTGGGCTGCTGGGTGGCCAGCTGGGCAAGGGAGGTGGTTCTTCCACTTTAGTCTCCTGAGACCCCACCAGGAGTACTGCGTCCAGCTCTGGGGCCCTCGGCACAGAGTGGGTCCAGAGGAGAGCCACAAAATGGCCAGAGTGCTGAAACATCTCTCCTGTAAATAAAGGCTGGGAGAGTTGGGGACCATCAGCCTGGAAGAGGCTTCAGGGAGACTTTGTCACAGCCTTTCAATATATAAAGAGAGCTTAAAAGAAAGCTAGAGAGAGCCTTTTTACCAAGGCCTGTCTCTACAGAACAAGGGGCAATAGTTTTAAACTAAAACAAGGTAGATTTAGACTAGATATAAGAAAGAGATTTCTAATGATGAGGGTGGTGAAACACTGGAACATGTTGACCAGACCCAACCCACAGGGAAGTC
>NW_010528470.1:3972-31638 GCF_000687285.1 Phaethon lepturus | reverse complement strand
GAAGGTCCTTTCCAAGCTTTGTGATTCTGTGAGATTCAAGGTCATTATTGGAGAGGGTCCAGAGGAGGCCACAAAAATGATCAGAGGGTTGGAACACCTCTCCGCTGAGGACAGACTGAGAGAGTCAGGGTTGTTCAACCTGGAGAAGGGAAGGCTCTGGGGAGAACTTCTTGTAGCCTTCCAGTACTTAAAGGGGGCTTCTAAGAAAAATGGGGATAAACGTTTTAGCATGGTATGTTGCGATAGGACAAGGAGTCACGGTTTTAAACTAAAAGAAGACACATTTAGACTAGAGATAAGGAAGGCAAATTTTTGACGATGAGATTGGTGAAACACTGGCACAGGTTGCACAGAGAGGTGGTTGATGCCTCATCCCTGGAAACATTCAAGATCGGGTTGGACCGGGCTCTGAGCAACCTGGTCTAGCTGCAGATGTCCCAGCTTATTGCAGGAGGGTTGGATTAGATGGCCTTTAAAGGACCCTTCCAACACAAACTATTTTATGATTCTATGATTCTATGATTCTGTGATTATCATCTTCAAAAACTGCACATACCTATGTCAACTAAAGATGGAATTTTTTTACCAACACCAGCATATTAGTATAAACCCTAGTATACACCTTGAAAAATGCTTTACATTAGTATTTCAGTATTTTTGTTACTGTTACATATGCTGTGATTGTTTGTGTCAGCTCCCAACCCAGAATGTACTGATACAGACCTTCTTGCTGGTGTTCCCAGTGAAACACTTGCATCATTTGGGGACTGATACCTCCCCATCTCACATCTACCCCAGTTCCCTTCCAGTCCTTTTCTGTCCAGGTAGCTCCCAGTATGGTACCGTCTTTTGGACTAACGCTTCTATAGCACTAGTTCCGATTTTCAACCTCATCTTGAAAGCAGGCCTCAAGCCAGACCTTTTTTCCCCTTAGGTGTAAAACAGTGAAGCCCCATGTTGGCTGGATGTTTAACTAGTGCTAGGAATAATGCAGTAAAGGGAGTGCTTTGCACTTGCATCTAGTTACATTTTTTTAACGGGTCAAATGCCTGTGTCCATAAGAGCACATTCATTTCTTCCCAATCCTTCCCTTGTATAACAGACAAACACCTTAAGGCAGAAAATGCTTTCAGATCCAGTTGACAATAATAGAGGTTTTATCTCCATAGAAAAGATAAAATGCCAGTAGGTAGATTGGAGAGAAAAGTATTATTCAATAGCCTAAATCAAAGCTCAGTGATGCCCATGAAAACATCCCTATGGAAAGACTGCAAGAGAAAGAGCAAGTAGATATGAAGATTGTCAAATCAAAGGTTCCAGATATCAAATTTAAGTGATTTCTTTGGAAAGAGCTTAGCATGAAGTTAAACACTCCTCCACACATAAACAAACACCGCTACAGTCTTATGTAAGCTTATTTTAGATTGAAACACAGAGAAAAGGAGGAGAATCTCTATATGGCACTTTTAGATTTTGTTAGAATTTTCACTTATCTTTCTTTACATCTGTGCTCCTTCCTTGTATGCAAGGTTTTCCTTTTTATTGCTCGTTGCTGTGCAATTTTTCTGTCTGAGATCATTCACATAGACAGCACAATAGAAGGATTTTTTTTGATCCTGACTTCAGAGAAAAAGTCTGCAATGTATTGAGGAGGGAGTTACTTATTAAGTGAACAGAAGGGAGAAAGCTGGCTGGTGTTTATGCTCTGCACAGCGACTATCGTCTCTGAACTCTATTTCTTGGACATGGTAGAAACAAGGAGCAATTCAGTCATGCATTGGAAGTAGCTCTGCTTTCTGCTAACCTTTTTGACAATATAATAATACAATGTGGAGGACCACATGTTGCTAAGGGCTATTTGGAATTAACAGTAAGATTTAGGTCATTTTCCCACAGCAAAGTACAATGTAGTGTACTGTACAATCACATGTCAGAGCTGTCAGTTACCCTGTCTCTTTTGATTGCCTCTCTCTGAGTCACAGAGTTGCTTGACATGGCTCCAGTCAAGGAAATCTGGTGACAAACATTTCAATGGAATCACTAGGAACCTGGTATGTCAACCACAATGTGATGCATATTCTTTATAATGTCAGATTAAAAGACACTAACAGAAAACCATTTTAAAATTAGCATATATACCTCAAATAAGGCAAGAAGTTATTAGCTTTTAAAGCTCCATTATAGTAAAAACATTGTTTTGTTCCCAAAATCTTTAGTCGCTTTAATGGTAGCTGCCACTATTTGAAATATTTTGCATTCCATCTCCTTGGTATTCAAGCTGAGAGAGTGGAAACAAGACTGCCAAGACAGTGCAGTGTTCAACCTTTGCTCTCAAAATACTGTCCTAATACCCTGAACACTTCTCTGAATCCTCCTCTGTAATCGCAATTTGTCTTCTAATGCATTAGGAAAATCTATATCCCAATGCATTGCTCCTCATATGCACTTCAGATAATGAAGTTTGTAGTGTGTGTGTACATTAACAACCATTAGCACCAACTCTTATTTCTATTACCTCACTTTTAATTTTTTTCGGCAGCTGGGGAAGTTCCTGGAAAAGCTGTCCTTTCACACCTCAACACTGCCCAAAAACTTTTCTATATAGTGGGAGAAGTTTGATATTATAGTTGGTGTCAAGGAGAGCCTTTCTGACTCTGAGGAGACTCTTGCCATTGTCCTACTGTAAATTAAACATTTTAAGTACCTTCTCATATCTATCATCAGCCTCTCAGGGGTTTGCTCATGTCCTGTAACTGAAATTTAATGGGCTGCACATTTTACCACCTCTGCATCTGTCTTCTAGTGGTATTTGCAATAGTGAGGAGTTGAGTGAACTAAATGCCTATTCACAGCCTTGTTACGGAACTCTCTTGCATGTGTGCATTCTCCTCTGAGATAATACTCTGTTCTAGAGGTCCTCCAGAGTGCACAACTGAAAGGTCTTTAGCTTGTTTCTGTGTATCTTCCTTTTGCCCTGCATTTTTTCCATTGTAGTTTCCATTACTGATGGAATTATGGGCTTCAATATATAATATTATCTTGACATCAGATATTGTAGAAAGTTGTTGTTAATTGATACCTTTTGTGATAGTGTTTCTACATCCAGGTATGTAGCCTGCCATAGATTTTCTTTGATCCTCACAGTTTTCTTCAACAGATTCTTAACCATTTCAGCTGATAATTCAGTGTTGACATTTGACTGGCTGTGGGAAAGTGGAGATGTGCTGTGAGTGAATTCTCATTGCTGGGTAAATTGTACAATCTGCCTGCCAGTAAACTGCAGTTTGCTGCCTGATACAAAATAGGCTGGGACAGCAAGCCTGCTGGAAAAGCCCCACTGCTTTGTCCGTGATGGCTGTTCTGACACTATCAGACAAATCGCTTACTTTGCAGAAACCAAAGTAACAGTTTGCAATACTGAAGCAGTGAAAGAAGTAATTAGTCAAAATATTTGCTTCTGCTTTGTTCTGTGGTCTGTTGGGTGCATGGTACCTGGATATTATCTCTTCCTTCTGCTTTCCCTGCTTTTCACAGCTTTTATTAAAGGTGGAGACAATCATGAAAGCTACTGGAGAAGCTACAGTTTGCACAAAAGTAAAGTTTGTCTTTGTCTTCTCATTTGCTTTGGGGAGAACCTTCACACATCTCTAGTCATCTCTTACCAGACTGTAATTTTTGCAGCATGAGCAGATGATGGTGGGTAGCCAAGATGTGTTTTTTTGGGAAATATTTCTATTCATGGTATAGTTGATTTGCATGTGAATGTTCTAGTTGAACTTCTCCCTGTCCGCATACATCCCTTTTCATGTGAGTGGTGTCTTCCTCCTGCCAGTGAGAGTGGACCTGACAGGAAGGCCGCGTGTCATGGCCCCCTAGACGTTGCTTCACTGCATCACCATGCAGTCTGGCTTGCCCATTTACACAGAAGCAGTTACAGCTGGCATTGCTGCTTTCTAGGTTCTTGCTACACACTGAATTGTGTGAAGGTAACAATTACCCATATTTCCTCCTTGTCCAGGCATCACGTAAAATACTTACAGTGTATTATTGTAACTCACTCAAAAAGAAGATGTAGATAGAGAGGTTTGAATTTTTTTTTTATTGTTAGGTATGACTGCTTCATTGCCTATTCCTTGTCCAAGGTCAGGATATAGCTCTTGGGAGGTGTGTGAGCATCCTGCATACCATGCTAGAGTAACTAAGAAAGCAGTCTTGTTCTGATGTAATTTTAGCTTTGCTACCCTGCTATTTCTAGCAGAGGGACAAGACAATGCATGCAATCTGCCACATCTTGCCTCTACTGTTTTCTGTTCTAAACACCGGTGTTGTCATCTGCAACTCTGGAAGATCTTCTTGCAGGCCACACAAATGCTTTTTACCACAGGTCTGATTCAATATGACCTGCTCAGTTACCTAATAATAATATCCAAGATGTGGTGAGGCAATTGCCCTCTTAATGAAATAGATTTCAATGACTAGCTCTTGTCAATGTCTCTCTCTGGTTCCAAGCACCCCAGTTTTAACTTTAGTGATTCTTCTTCAGTGTGCGACTTTGGCAGTGGTCTCATTATATTTCTTTCAATCTATGCAAATGTGCAGCTTCCTTGTCCTTCAGTAGATACACTTCTGCTTATCTAGCTTGTGAACCCATTAATGATGCTAAAAGGACTTATTTTCTTCCGTTAATTTACTTTGGATCATTATTCCAAGTAGATATTGCACTGAGGGAAGAGTAACCTACAGGACCCCTGGGAGACAGGTAGAACTTTCCTCGTAGCCAATTAAAGGGTCTGTTGCAAAATTTCATAATTGTTTGAGCTGAGTATTCTTCCTTTTTCTGTCATTTTTCTATTTCTGCCTGAGTAGCCTGTCTCAGGTTTAGTGCTGGTACGCTGATGCATCCACAAGTTTTAGTTGAAAGCAGCTGTACGTTAACAGAATCAGCAGAAAATTTAGTCTTTACCCTTTCTTTAGTATTCTACTTTGAATTTGCATTACCAAAGTAATTTAATGATTGGTCATTATAATATTAATGTAATTCTTCATGATTGCCATATTGCTCTTTTCTCTGACACAGAGCTGAGTTACTCTTTGTACTGGGCTCACGATTGTGTCTCTAACACAGCTGTTTCTGATGCCTGTTTTTGCATCTCCTCCTGGTCTAAACTGCACAAAGCAAGATGGCTGTTTTGCTATTTTTATATGCATAAATAAATTCATATTCAGGTAAAATGATTTCCTAAAAATTACAGTTTACTTTCTTCATATAACATGCTTTTTAGACAGGCTTTAGCATTAAAAATTTGAAAAATATTGATTTTGACTGGCATATGTAGGGTGTTTCCTGCACTTTTCCTCCAAATTTTTTTTGCATCCTGGTTCTCCTATGGGTTTCTGTTGCTGCTATGAATTAGCCTTATTTCAGATTTCCACTCTTAGGCTAGATAAATGCCTGTACCATTTTTACAAGTAATTTGAAATGTGAACTCTATTCCTGCTTTTGCATATACATATGGGTTTCAGAAAAGGTGGTTTGCCTCCCTGATCTTTTGCACTAAAACCTTTTCTTAGTTCTACTAAACAGTCTGAAATCTGGTGATATATTCATATCTTCTTCAGTTCTCTCAGATTTAATCTTCGACACTGATGTGATGCCTGTGGACTGGCAAATGCTTTTGGACATTTCTAAGATACTACCTGAATTTGAGTGTGCCACAACCTTACTCTATTACATTGTTTCTGGTCCTTATTATTCCTTTATCTGGCTTGATAAAGAAGGTGTGACTTTTAAACGATCAATTTCAGTGTGGTTAGACAGACATTCGGTAGGCTGCCATAATTAATATTTTCATTGTGCTGGAGGAAATTATCTGATTATTTCCTTTTGAGAGAACTTTGTAGGTTTTTTTAACTCCTGGCTTCTGATTTTTCATCATGCTAATACCATATTTAGGATTCAACAAAGGTGAAAAGAAACCAAAGGACTGATTCACCTTTCCATTCCTCCTTCCATACAATACCTCTGACATGGTGCTTTTTAAAGTACTGTTACCTAAGGATATAGTTGCAATGAATGTCCAGAAATACTGTGCTCTGCATGCATTAACCTATATTTGGGACTAATGAGAGCACTGAACAACAGTCCTTGGGATTTGACTGGGGTCATCTTTTGTCACCTGTATCAAGGAGGGCTATGGTGTAGATCACAAGAGCCTGGTAACCACATCTGACTTCTAATGTCCTGATCCGCACCCCAGAGACATCACACCTACATCCTGGGACGTACAACAAATTCTCAGCATGTGCCCCGCCTCAGAGGAAGGAGAATCTGTCTCACATGCCAGGTCGGAGCCTGGGAAGCCCTTGATTCAGGCAGTTTGGACATCAAGATTCTGGTGAAAGACAGTAGCATGAACCCACAGATGTGGCATGTTTTTCCTCTCTGCTGCTGAAGGGACCTTTACTACTTTTTTTTCCTCTCCTGCACAAATGGACACTCTGTAAAAATGTACAGGCTTCATTGTACAGGATACAACTTGTTCCTATTCTCAACCTTTTCTCTAAAACAGAAAATATGAGAACTTTCCTTTTCCCTTAACAGGAGCTGAAATTGTGATATTGTCACAAGCCTAAGAAATTTATGCCTCAGGTTTATTGTCCTGGGCCAAAATCTATGGTTTAATCCAGCTCTGGCTCATTCCAGAGCAGAATTAAATTCCTTTGCTGGTGAACTCTTTAAATTATTTGTTATTTATTTATCTTTTAATTCTTTTGAATGAAAGATGATGAAACAGAACTATAACAATATCATGATTCTTTCTAGTCAGGGAATTAAAATAACTGGGTTTTTTACCTGTATAAGCACCCTTGAGACATTTATTCATACCCACCTGCCTTTCAGAGAGCTTCTGGATAATGAAGTATCTTACCCAGTATCCTCCCATCCTGGTTTTAAATATTGATAAGGCAGGGAAAATAACCTAATTAGGCTATTTTCAGAAGCTTAAAATTGGAAACTGAGGCCTAGAAGAAGCAGCAATGTGGTCTCAAAGACAGAACACAACTGAGACTCCTGTGGACAAATTCAACCACAATAAGAGCAATATATTTTAAAAGCCCTTTAGAACCATTGCACTGACATTATCTGATTTGCTAAAATCCCTCTTCCAACTGGCATGAATTCTATAGGAATGAAGAATTTAGTTTTAACCACTCAAATACTCTACTAGTTACCTGCTCAGTGAAGGAGAAATGGAAATGCTGAAGGAGTGGGAATGGATGATGGGGAAGATTTGAAAGCCTGTTGTGCAGAGTGGAAAAGCTCGAGTTTTATTCTGGTCAGGTGTCATGGTTTAACCCCAGCTGGCAAGTAAGCATCAATCTGCTACTCACTCCCCACAGTGTGATGGCAGGAAAAAGAATTGAAAGGGTAAAAGTAAGAAAACTCATGGGTTGAGATAAGAACAGTTTAACAATTGAAATTCAATAATGATGATGATGATGATGATGATGATAAAAATAACAAAGACAGAAGTAAAACCCAAGACAGACAAGTGATGCAAATGGAAACAATTGCTCATCAGCAACCAACTGATGCCCAGCCAGCCCCCAAGCAGTGGCCTTCCTGCCAACTTTCCCTCAAGTTTTATTGCTGAGCATGATGTCATATGGCATGGAATATTCCTTTGGTCGGTTGGGGTCAGCTGCCCCAGCTGTGTCTCCTCCCAGCTTTTTGTGGACCCCAGCCTACTCGCTGGTGGGGGTGGTGTGAGAAGCACAAAAGGCCTTGACTCTGTGTAAGCACTGCTCAGCAATAACAGAAACAACACGCACAATACAGAGTGCACAAAATGAGGAGGAAAGAAAGAATGAGCGATCTTTCTGGCTAGAAGTTTCTTCCGACTCTAGACATAAGTCATGAAAAGAGGAAAGATGTTCCTGAGAGAAATGTAGGTCCATATACAACAAGTCACAGTTGAAAGGAACTTCAAGCAGATTTTTTCAATGTTAAATTTAAATCCTTTGGGAAAAAAAAGGAGAAAAAAGAAGAGGAGAAAGACATTTTATTCATTATAATGGACAGGATTGTACATATAAAGCCTTTCAAAGCAGTGTAAATATTTAAGCAGCTGCAATTAAAATCTTTTATATTATCTGAGAATGATAATATAATATCTTCCATATTTCTGGAATCAGATATCTTTGAGTCTCTGATGTGCTGGTTTTGGCTGGGGTAGAGTTAGTTTTCTTCATAGTATCTAGTATGGGGCTGTGTTTTGGATTTGTGCTGAAAACAGTGTTGATAACACAGGGATGTTTTCGTTATTGCTGAGCAGTGCTTACAGAGAGTCAAGGTCTTTCCTCCTTCTCACACCACCCCACCAGCGAGGAGGCTGGGGGTGCATGGGAAGCTGGGAGGGAACAGAGCTGGGACAGATGACCCCAACTGGCCAAAGGGATATTCCATACCATATGACATCATGCTCAGCATATAAAGCTGGGGGAAGAAGAAAGGGGGGTTGTTCAGAGTGATGGGGGTTGTCTTCCCAAGTAACCATTACGTGTGATGGAGCCCTGCTTCCCTGGAGATGGCTGAACACCTGCCTGCCCATGGGAATGGTGAATGAATTCCTTGTTTTGCTTTACTTGTGTGCACAGCTTTTGCTTTGCCTGTTGAAGTGTTTTTATCTCAACCCATGAGTTTTCCCACTTTCACCCTCACAATTCTCTCCCCCATCCCACCATGGGGGAGTGAGTGACTGGCTCTGTGGTGCCTAGTTGCTGGCTGGGGTTAAACCACAAAAAGCAAGTAAGAGCAAACTGCATTGAGCAATGAAGACTCTGAGTATGATTGTTACTTTTAATATTGATTTTCTTTGTTCTTCTCTATGGTAATCCCATAGCTCTAATAAGGAACGTGGCTTTTCCTAGACTAGACCCAACCTTCACTCAATAATAGCTTTTTAAAAGAGATAATTTTAAGACAGAGCTGTAAGTACTACACCTCCCCTTTTCCACATAAGGAATACAAAGCATAGGAAGAAACAGGAATACAGATGGTTCATTGAAATAAAATTTCAGTTCATAAGTTGTGTTCAGGCAGATGCCCCAAATCACACCAATGCCACTGTGGGGGAGCTTGACATCTGTGAATTTTAGAGACTACAGAGCAGCTGTCACCATCCTGGTAAGACAGAGAATATGTGAATCTGATTCTGAGTGACTCAGAGACTCATTTAAGCACCAAAAGGTGTTCTTTTTCCTTTGAGTGAGGGTTGCAGACTCAGTTGTGATGTCATGATTGTAGAGTTGCCAGCAGCAACCAGTCACTTTTGTGCAATTCAGTGAGAAAAAAGAATCCCTGGTCAACAGGCCTTTTTTTTTTTTTTTTTTCCTGAAAAGATTGGCTCCTCTAGAAGGCAATACAGAACATGGCCTAGTTTGCACGCCCCAAATAAACCTGTGGAGGTGTTTTTCTTAGTCCTAACTTGGGAAGCCTACTGGACGTATACATTAAAACGGTGTGAATAAACTCATACAGGAGCACAGACTTCTCAGCAACTGGTGCCTCTAAGGAGCTATCCCTAGTCATAGTCCACTTCAGTGCTCTAAGAAGTCAGGACATCAGAGAAACCACTAGGTACATGGTATTAGGATCTGAATTCTCCATGAGTTCTGTCTATACCAGTGTATTAAATAGTGCCAGGGCCCTGGCAGGTAATCATCTACACTGCTAAGCCATTGGAGCTGTCACTGGCGCCATTTTGACCTTCACCGACTAGCTGCATTTCAACGATTCCCAGGCATGAAGAAGGAGCTGTCACAGGTTACATCTTCCCCAACAGCCAGTTTGTATGCAGCCACTCATCTTGAAAGTAAACTACTCTAGAATTATGAATATGGCACGACCACAGACAAATCTTGATACTGTAGATGTAGCCCTAACATTCCTAGGTCAAGTGCTTAGGTATCCAAACAGAACTCCCTCGAGAAATTCACAACTTGTTTACACAGAAAGATAAGACTAACATTCACTTACAATGGCACATTCATTCTAGATTAGATTATGCCAACCTGTTCTTATTCTGACCTCGTATAAACCATTTTCAGCATTTAGTTACGGTCATACCAGAAAAAAAATCATTGTTTTGGAATCAGACTATACACATGTGCATGAATTTAGAAAAGCTGGTCTAGAATATTTTAGCAAAGTATAGGCCTTCCACCCTCCACCCCAAAATAAATGCAAGTATAAACAAACCCATCTGTCACGAATTGTAAAGGCTCTCACCATGAGAGTTTTCCACTGATTCAACTATGAAAAGCAAGACAGGGATATTTTCTGAGGGACATTCTGGAAGCCTTAGAAGGTTATCTGAAAATTCTGGGAAACTGAGATTCAGAAGCTGAAGGAAATGCCAGTTCCTCATATGTCATTGATGTTGCTCCACAGCACAGCTCTGTTGTTCCTACTAGCAGAGGAACAGTTACAGCTTGTACTGAGATGAGGCTAAGCTGCTAAGCCTGCTCCTTTTCCTAGCACAGTTCCCCTGCAGCTCTTTTCATCTTCCAAACGTCCTACTTTATTTTCACTTTCCCAGGTCTGGTCTGTTGTCAAGGGACATGGATTTTCCAGC
Source organism: Phaethon lepturus (assembly GCF_000687285.1). Classification (NCBI taxonomy): domain Eukaryota; kingdom Metazoa; phylum Chordata; class Aves; order Phaethontiformes; family Phaethontidae; genus Phaethon; species Phaethon lepturus. The sequence continues at coordinate 21,001 of NW_010528470.1, read as the reverse complement.
TCCCTGGTTCCACTGACTGATTTGATCAAGAGATTCCACTTCAGAAGACTGTGAGAAAGGTTTGAAGACTTAATTTCCTGTAACAGATATCAGACCTTGAACAAATCTTTAGTTATACGTCAAACTTTCCATCTGTTGTTCTACAGGACTTGACATCACTTAGTGAAGTCAATTATTTTTACACAACTTTGTGTTATTGACTGTGCTACTGGTCTTATGTATCAAAAAAAGGTTTAATTTAATGCTCATTGTGAAAATAATTGTGTGCTCTGTTGTGTTTAACTAAACGTGATTCTTCAGAGAGCAAAATTATCTTGAAATTTCTGTGGAAGTTAAATTTTGTATATATTGTGAGTCAGATGAAGACTTTGCCTTTTTTTTCCAAGATCTGTTCCGTAATCTAAACCACGTGGTTGCTCAAATAATTATATTTAAAAAATTAAATTCCCTACAGAAATGTTCAGGGATCTCCCTGCTCAGGGAAAAATTATCAGTTTCTGAACAGTGTGATATTAAGCACAACTTACAGCATTAAAAAGGGCAAGTAATTCACCATGAAGTAGTCAAAATGTGGTGACTTCCAAGAGTACAAAAATATGATTTCTTCCCACTACTCAAACCTGAAAATGTTCACTTGATTTGATGGTACAACGGAAAAGCAGAAATGGCCCTCTGGAAAACTCCAAAATTCACAAGCAGGTCCTCTTTTAGCAGCAGCATTCTCAGGTAACTTATCACTTCATATTCCCGTTCCTCTCTTCACCATATTCAACTACCAGTTGGATATTTGATGAAACTCATGACCTTTCCTTTCTCACTGCTATGTGTGAGATTGACCACACTGAGACACTGCATTTCTTCTGCTGTCTCTCTCTCTGACACAACTTGAAGATCATTTTTTTCCTAGAATCAGTTCTCAATCATAGGGGCACAACCCATGGAAGAGAAGTTGATCTTTCCAGAGTGAAGTGGGCCAACTTATTTCTAAAGATTTCTTTAAAATCTTAGGTAAGCAAATTCTTGCTGTGGGAAAAGTCCTTTTCTCCAGAGCAGAACAAACGACCTGAGAAGCACAAATAATGGGGAGTAATTAATGATTTTAAGAAGCATTGTTTAAGGAAAGGAGAGCAACAGATACACACAGTGGAAGCAAATCAAATGGAAGGAAAATTGTCTGTCAATAAATGAAAGATGGAAATTAGAAGAAAATCTTGTCTTCATTTTTCTCACCTGATATTGAAGATACTGAGGCATCATACTCAATTACTTATGTTGTCCCATGCCTCACCTCCAATTTTATGTTTTCTATTATTCATAACATATATTTAATACTTGGGTAATACTGATATCCCAATATGTTATAGAAACAGGAGCTTAGATTTCCAGAACAGAAACATCTACACTGTCAATTCCAAGGAGATTCAAACTCACTGAATTCTGCATAAAATCTAACATGAAATGAATCACTCCTAATTTGATTCTTCAGCAAGCACACATAACGTAGGAAGTTATTTGCCTGAACAAAACTGGTATCAGTAACTAAAAAGTGGGATCCACCTGAATTTTTATTTTTTCCATTCATTGCTAAGGTGCTTAAATCTTAAGTTAATCATCTTAGGCTTCCTCCATCACTGAAGTGAGATTTTTACCTCTGAAGACTGACTTATATTTTATGTTAGACATCTAGCTTAGCATGAGATGAATCCCCTAGAATGTTGTTAGATGAGCTTTATTCCACTGCATGTGTGGTGTTTCTAGAATTCAGACTGAAACAAAATGAAATGATCAATAATGTTTGTTGAAATGTGTAGTGGTGAAGTTCAGAAATATTTAACCAATACTTCTATGCCAGGCAAAAACATGTGTTTGATAAAAAGCCTACAGTAAAGTGTTTTAAATGTCTTATGTTGTAAGGCTGGAGTATGTATTTAAGAATTTTTTTAATGTAATTGTACTTAAAATATAGCCTACAGATGAAGCATAACCTTCAACTCTCCCTTTACAAGTTCTGTGTTGTGCAACACTTGTCAAATTAGTATGTCTCCAGTTAATTAAAATTAAACATAAGCAGACCAAAATATTTTCTAATTTGCAGTTCTGCTCCTTAAATCAGTATTTTTGAACAATATGAACTGTGTGGTTTAATTAACAGTGAATAGGGCTCTTCAGCTTGGCCCTGTATCACATCTTATATAAAATAATGTTTCTAATCCTGCATTAATTTACTCCCCACCATGACTAGCACAGTTCGAAGACAAGAAATTAATATTTTCAGGGCTTAGCTATCCAGACTTCTATCTTTTAATCTTGATTTCCACCCACGCCACAGCTCCACAAGCAAGAGGATTAAGAAAATAGGACAGTCAATGCAGTACTATCACTGTACTCTAATGCGTATGGAAGTTATTGGAGGATAATACAGTACTCGGTCTAACCTCAACCTACTCCAAAGTGTGCTCTTCAAGTGACATTTAAATGTCCCAATATTTATGCTATTATTTTGTCCTTGCACAGTCCTTGACAGCAATGGGAAATGCCTTGTGAATTTTGGTAGCGCTCTTTCATGAAGGGAAGTGAACAAACACGTAAGAACCAAGAAGGATTTTTCCCATTCCTACCCACATCACTTGTCTCAGATGAGTCCTTAGGTGGGTCGTCTCAGCTGGATGTGGTATGAGTATGGGGTTAGAAAAAAAGTCACTACAGTTGCATATGTCATTGTAAACACTGTTTCTAATTTTCAAATTATTTCTTATTGGGAAGATACTGATCCCCTGCACCTGCAGGTGCTGCGTTGGCAGCAAAACTGGTGTGCCTTCTGGAATTGCTGGCAGCCCTATTCAGTGGCCAGTCATGATTTTAATGAAAAAGGAAGTGGAGTTCGCTTGGATTTGCAATGTAGTGACAACAGATTTCCATCGTAACCCCACTGGACCAATTAAAACATGTGGTGTGTGTGAGGCAGAAAGGTAACATAGCCAGCAATTGGGTCCTCTCAAGATTTCCTCTCTGAAACACTTTTTTTTCAGAAAGTTCATCCTTGGTTGGGAAAATGCGTCACCTCCATGACTGGGCCTGCAATAGTTACATGATGCTAACATGTTAGCATGTAACCCAACAATGCCTTATTTGTGGAGCTGTTGGGGAAACAAAAAGAGATGACAATAAAATTTGGTTCATTTCAGAAGAATAATGACTGTGTTCTATTTTTACACCTTCATTGTCGGCACTGACCCAGTTGCATATTGCTGCTGCCACCGGAGTGGAGTAGAGTTCAGAGGCTCAGTCTCATTGAATTCCATTATGGCTCCCCAAGATTCCTCTCCCTACTATCCCATTTGGTGAAATGCTTAATTAAAGACAAGTTCTCATTATTGTTTGATTCTTTGAAGTTGTTATTCTACCGAGATATATCTGTATTAACAAATAAAAGATTAATGTTTGTGCCTGTATGTTTCATTAAAAACTGATGCAAAACTATAACCCCTTTGCCTAACAAATGGATTATATGGATTCTATCACATTACAGAAATAGAATCAGATGGTAGTTAGAAAAAGAATGAAAAAGGAGGAATGACAAAATTCATTGGTAATGGACAATAAGCCTGGACTTAATTTTGTGATTTTTTTTATTTGGACATGTGACCAATATGGCAGCTGAAAAGAAATGGAGAAAACAGAACATAAGTGACTGTCCATTTGCATGTTCTTAATTAATGAAATAAAAAGGGACATAACGTTGTTTCACTGATATTTTGGGCTAAGTCATATTACCTCACAAGGGATGACTTAGGTGCAGGTACGCAGACAGTTACTTTGCAGTTAAATGTTGGTGTCTAGTGCCGTTTACTGTGCCACAGTCTTTGTCTAATTTCAGGCTCCTACTCCAGGAAGGCCTGGCTTAACTTCTGTGTTGTATCTGACAGACCTTTGAAGATGTCTCAGGTACCATGAGCCATTTCAAATATCGTTAAGTACTTGCATTCAGTTGACTGAATTGAGCACTTACCAACAACTGCAGAAGCACAACTGGCATGCAATAATTTAATGCACCAAACCTTAATCAATTCACAAAATATTCAAGAAACTTGTTCAATTTATATGAATATCTCATTATTTTCAGTACTTCTGCTTTGTTAAGTAACAGAACATTTCTTTTTTCAGATGGGAAGAAAACACTGCAAAGAAAACGTAATGATTTAGCACCCTCAAAGCTTCCATAAATGTTGATAATTTTTGAATCTTCTCAGTGTATTCTAAAGTCTTTTCAAGTAAGCTCCTTGGATACTCCATCTATTTTTAAATAACACTAATGCATTCTCTCCAAAGGAAAAATGACCTCTTTGTGCTCTACACTTAACCACAGCATGCAGGAGGTTGGATTTGATGATAATCATATTAAAAAAAAAAAGACATATTGTGTCAGAACGGAGATACAGTTATTCCACTCTTCTATGTCTGACAGTGACCAACAGTGGATATCTGGGAGGCGGTATCAGGCAGCAAATACTAATACTTCCCAAAAATACTCTCCTTGCCTCCAGCAGCTTATGACTCAGGGACTTCCAGAAACAGACAGCTGTCCTTGTAAACAGTAGCCTGGGCGGACACTTCATCCTGTAGAAAAACTCCTCTTTTAAATTTCTTTTCAATTTCCCACTTGTTAGTTTCCTTTAGGTTCGTTTCCATTAGGTGGTTTGGTTTTGTACTGGAAAAGACAGCAAACAGCTGATCCCCATCCATCTTCCTTAGGACACCTATGGTTTATAGGTCTCATTAATATCTTCCTGGACTTTCTGTTTACAGGCTCAAAAAGCCTACCCTGCATATGAGTGCAGAGCCTGTTCCAGACCTTCGATAATACTTTTTGTTCACCTGAAACTCTCTACTTCTACTTTTTAAAAACTTGGGTTTGGTTTGTTTTTGGTTTTGGTTTTGGGTTTTTTTTTGGTTTTGGTTTTGGTTTTGGTTTGTTTTTGTTTTTGGTTTTGGTTTTGGTTTTGGTTTTAGATGAAACTGGGTAGGGATGAGAATGAGAATATGATACCCTACAGAAGATGTGGACACACTGTGGACCTGTATGGTGGCATAATGATGTTCTTTCTTTTTTTTCTTTTTTTGGTATAATTCTGAATATTCAGTTTTCTTTGTTGACTCTGCTTATCATTAAGCTAATATTTTCACAGAATTATATACTATAGCCCCAGGTCTTGTTCCTGGGTGATAACAGTCCACTCAAAACCAATAATTTTCTATGTAAAGTTTGGACTGTATTACTGCTTGAGCATCACTTAAAATTTATCTACATTGAATGTCATCTGTCATTTTATTGCTTAGTTATTCAGTGTTGTAATATCTTCCAGAAGCCATCAGCTGCCCTGTCTTTCCTACCATAAATTACTTTTAGTATCATCAGCAAAATTTGTTGAGTCATTTTTCATGCTCCTTTCCCAGGACAGGAACAAGGGAACTCCACTGCTGACCTACCTATACTGTAAGTCTGATTGCTTAATGCTGTCCCCCTTTTCCTAGCAACTAACAAATTATTTCACCATACAAGAAACTTCCATTTTATATCACAACAGCTTAATTTTAGTAAGAGCATTTGATGAGTTTCCTCAATGCCTTTCTTTGGCTTTTTATTGAGTATCTTTTGGAAGTCCAAATAAATATATTAATAAATGCACATATTTATTGATTCTTCAAAGCCCCCCAGCAGGTATATAAGGTATGAATCCTCTTCCAAAGCCTATGTTGGCACACACCCACTATCTATCCATGTATCCTTTAATTCTACTCTTCATTCGAGGTTCTACTGGTCATCACAGTATTACTCTACGGTTCCTGGAGTCTTTCTTGGAAGGTGGGGACTAGATTACCTTTAAAGGACCCTTCCAATCCAAAGATTCTATGATTCTATGATCTCTTGGCTTCACATTAACCATCTTCCAGTTCTCCGGAGCTTTTGCACTTCAAGTTTATTGATCATATCTAGCTTATTCAGTTTGTTTTATAATAATCACATCAGGTTTTTTATACATGAAAATTCATGTAATTTTTTTTATGAAAAGACTAGTAAGTTATACAAGATAGGATCAGTCATTAGATTCTGTTTATTGCCTCACTTTTAGGGTAATTGCAGTACTTCAGTGAGGAAAAAATCTACAATTAATCTTTTTAAATAAAATCTCCACAAACATAATCTCTGTGTGATATTATTTTCAGTAATTCTGAATTATTTCTAACTCATGGTCTACTTTAAAAATCAATTAGCATAAAACAGTACCTTCTCTGGTCATCCACTGCTCGTCAGTATTTAGCACTGTCTCTTAATCAGAGAGAAAAAATTACAATGAATGCTATGAATAATATTTACTACAGAAGTGTAAAAAGTGATACAAAAAGGTATATCCAGATAAGTTTTAACTTGACTACTTGAACATTATCTTCATCCAGTACATTAGCACATAGCCTACTTAACAAATAAATTATAATTTCGCAACTAGGCAAGACCTATTCTATTTAAAGCTATGAAATCAGGTCTTCATTGAATCTCAGTTAGCATTGGACTTGCATCAGCAAACACCACCAGAAAATGTGAAAACAATATCATTTTTCAAATTAGGGTAATCTACTTATTTTTTTCACAGCTGAAGTACATTATGTTTTTGAAGATCAGTACTTTCCCAACATAACACTTCGGCCCTCAATGATCTGATATTGGCTTTTAATTCAATTTGGTGCTCTTACAAATATGGTGTTAATATCAATACCATGGTCCTTAATCACTGTGGAAATTTGAGAAAATCCATCCCTCAAACTCACTAAATATGATTTTAGAAATCAAATCAGCTTCTGTCTGTGGCAACATTTTCTGAGGAGGCTGATTTTTTAGAAAGAAATGTGAAATTAAAGTGAAACTGGAAGCAACCTAGGATCACAGTATTTTTCAAGTAATCTTAGCCATGTTGTCTAGGTCAGATTTGGCCTTTGTGTATTTAGCCGATAGGCTGTATTTTTAGTCTGGTATTATGGTCTTTGGCTACAGAAGGAGCCATGCTGTGTTGAACAGATGCCACGTTTCATGCCAGAAAGGGTTATTTCTTATTGAGAAATTAAGTGATTTTGTTTTACATAGAATCTGTAAACACACTGGGAAGAGTAACGTAGACATATACTGTTAGATTATATGATACTAAGATCATCTGCACACACTCAGAGGGCCCCAGAAGCACGATGGACAGCAACCGGAATGGGACCATCGCAGGCCCATATTTCTGGACACCAGCAACTAGAGAAACCGAGTGTGCGCGTACAATGTGGATACATATGTTAGTGTGTGACTGACAGTCAGTATTAAGTAGAACTTGGTGGTAAGTAGGTAAGAAGCTTAGGAGGCAGGTATTGAAGTGGCCATAAGTCTGGGGCAGACTGAGATACTGGAAGGTCTGACAGTTGGCTACCAGAGGGACCAGGAGGTCCAAGCCAACTGCTGGAGACACTGTAGGGTCGGGGGATCACATGAGAGACCCATTTGCACATGTATATCTCTGCACATGAGGCAACTGGAGATCGGAGGATTCGAGGGCCAGTTACTAAGTAGACTGTTTTATGTCTCTGTAGAGACATAGAGGCATTACTCAGTAGACACTAGGTAGACTGAATGTCTAATGCTGGTGGGGTCCATAGTGTGTGTGCCTGCATGTATTTGTATCCACATGCACAAACAACAGGAGTGGGGCAGCAGCCATGGGCTCCTATCCCCAAGTATCAGTAACTGGGCAGACTGGGACCCAGGGGCTGCTGCTGGCTGGAATGAGTGTCTGACCACAGCAGTTGGAAGGATCCACATTGCACATACGTATAGTTTTCCCACTGACAGACCTTAATCCTGATCAGCTGGAGAAGGGAACAGGATGAGGCCACTGGTACTGTTTGTGTTTCAGTGCTGAGTTTATGCGTCTGTGTTGATCTCTGTGGTCAGCCATGTATAGATATGTTGTATATACGTGCTCTGTGTATGTATGCTTACTGGGAACACATGCTCAATCTTGATCCTGAGTGGACCTGGGGGCATGGAGCTGCAGTAGTCTCATCACTATCAGGCTATCAGATTTGGCACTACTAACGTATATTGCATGGTTTTTTGTTTTAATGTACTGTAAAAACAATTCTTTCCAAAATGATCACTTAATTGGAAGATATTTTTATATCAGACTACTTCTCTCATCAAAGTCCAAAAAAATGCAGGCCTGTCCAAAAGACAGGTGAAAAACGTGGTACAGACTGGTTTATGTCTAGCTGAAAAAGTATACATCTAGTCTAAACTATTCCTTTTGGTTCTTCTATTACTTGTAGATCAACAAACACATTCTAAAAAATTACTTATTCCATCCTAAAGTGGATTTGAAAGAGATGAAGTGAATTGTTGTCTGATGTTCCTCTCTACAGATTCTGTAAGGAGTCTGGACACCTAACTGTTAGGTAATTAAACTTAGGTAAAAAGAGAAGCGGAAGAGATTCACAGTCCTTGAAAACTTTTCCTTCACCCTCCAATTTCCCAAACCACTGGTTTTAATAATGTGGAAGACCAGATTGGTACCAAAAGGTATTCCTGTAGTGATACGCTGCTGTAAAAAAGGATACCTTAACCTGTTGTCTCCTCCAGACCAATGAACTGTCGTAATGGCTAAATGTCTATTTAAGGTCCATATCAGGTAAGAAAGAATCCCATGGGCCTGAGCTGGCAGGGCAAATAATATATAAAGAGCTGTTTAATACTCATAAAGAGAGTTTTTGGATAAAATCATCTTTCTTACATGAACAGTCATTTGGCGAATAATAACCTAAATTTGACTTTATTCACAGCTAAGAAACTAAACTGTCAGGGAAAAGTTTTGGTTTGGTTTTGTTTCTTTCTAAAACCAAACTTTTTCAAATAAAAAAAGTAACTGGCTTAGTTTTAGTACTGCAGAAACCTTGAGTCTTTGGATAACTGTTTAAACAATCTTTCACAAATAACTTTGTGAATGTAATACAACCCTGAATTAATCCAGAAGACCAGAGTTACTGCACTTTGGTATTACAAAGATAGGTTTTTCCAGGCCTAGGTCAAGACAGTAGACTCCTTGTGATGGGTGCAGTATAGAAACATGGTATATATCAGATGGAGATCTGCTGAAGTAAGAAGGTTATCTGTACTTTGATCTCCTCTCCTTTTTCTAACACTGTGTTAGGGTGTGCATGTTCCTGAATCACATCAGTTGAGCTCAGATTCAGTGCTGTGATGACCTCTCATTCCTCATTTCAAATGTGGCTGTCTCCGTGGTGGCAGCCTTACCCCCAAAATACATACATCAAAGTAGATGAGAGAGAAAAAACATAGATATTTAGACTAGATATTAGGAAAAATTTCTTTACTGAGAGAGTGATCAGACGTTGGAACAGGCTGCCCAGGGAGGTGGTGGAGTCACCATCACTGGAAGTGTTCAAAAAGCATGTGGATGTGGCACTTCAGGACATGGTTTAGTGGGCATGGTGGTGTTGGTTTCGTGTTTGGACTTGATGATCTTAAAAGGTCTTTTCCGACCTTAATGATTCTGTGATTCTGTGATATGTGAGGGGAAGCATCATAGAAATAGGAAGGTGACCGAAGTCAATTCTGGTCACATAAGGACTCTATTGTTAATTGTAGATTTGGAATATGAGATCTGGACCATCAAATCTGCTGTCACAAAAGCAATTCTTCTCTAAACAATTACTGGTTTCAGCCTCATTACTCTCTCCTCCATTAATTTCCTCCATACCTACATCCACCACAGGCTGCCAGTTAATATACTATGGGAATAAGGTGTGTGAGGAGAAGGGTATTTAAGAAAGAAAATAAAGACTACAGACATGCAACTAATCTAATAACTCATCCAGGTATCAAAGCAGATGTAAGGATCTAAAAGAAATTCAATCTCTTCCATAGATGATTGCATTTTTCTGCTGTTTATTATCTTTCTTATCTTACCAGGATCAAAATGCCAAAGATCCACAGTGTTAGACTAAGAGGTGAAAAGGACTTAGTGTGAAATGGTGCCGGAGAGGAAGACAGCTTCCCTTATCCTGCCTGTTTGTATCTCCAGGAGAGCTTCATTTCTAATTTTAAACTGTACTATCACAAACCCCCAGCTATAAACATCTTCTGTTACAGAACATCCCAAAGCAAGATAATGCTGGGTCCCCGTCTCGGGGTTGCCCCAGATGGAAAATGGAATGGATACACAGTGTCTGTGCCCTAAGTCCAGCTTCTTGCACACAGCCTGGTGGAGCAGAAGGGTTGCACCTTGCCTATTAATTCCCACACAGGTTCAGGCCAGTTCCTAATGGCACATTGGTCCTATTTCATGCTGAATTCAATACTTAAACCAGCTTATCATTGTAAAATTCCACCTGATCTTGCACATCAATATGTTGTCATGGAAACTGGAATCAAGCTAGTCATTAATAACTTTCTTCACATGGGAACCGAGTGCTGTGCTTTTCCAGATAAAAGTTACAAGTTACCCATCTGACAATAACATCAAAGAAGTTTATGAAGCTATACTTCGTTAATGGTCTGTTAATGTGTAATGTAAATATTATTTAATAAAAACAATATCTGAAATTATTATATAACTAATATCTAAACCACTCGCTGTTATAATATATATCATAGAATGACAGAATCATAGAATAGTTTGGAAGAGACCTTAAAGGCCAACTAGTCCAATCCCCCTGCAATGAGCAGGGACATCTTCAACTAGATCAGGTTGCTCCGGGCCCCATCCAACCGGACCTGGGATGTTTCCAGGGATGGAGCGTCTACCCTGTGCCAGGGTTTCACCGCCCTCATGGTGAATTTTTTTTTCCTTATCTCTAGTCTAAATCCACCCTCTTTTAGTTTAAAACCATGACCCCTTGTCCTAGAGGTACAGGCCCTGCTAAAAAGTCTCTCCCCATCTTTCTTAGAAGCCCCCTTGAAGTATGGCAGGCTGCAATAAGGTCTCCTGGATCCTTCTCTTCTCCAGGCTGAACAACCCCAACTCTCTCAGCCTGTCCTCACAGCAGAGCTGTTCCATCCCTCTGATCATTTTGGTGGCCTCCTCTGGCCCCGCTCCAACAGCTCCATGTCTTTCCTGCGCTGAGGGCTCCAGAGCTGGACACAACAGGTGGGGTCTCACCAGAGCAGAGCAGAGGGGCAGAATCCCCTCCCTCAGCCTGCTGGCCACGCTGCTTTGGATGAAGCCCAGAACACGGTTGACCTTCTGGGCTGGGAGTGCCCATTGCCAGCTCATGTCCAGCTTTTCATCCACCAGGACCCCCAAATATATTCATGTATTTTAATAATATTTATAACTATATTATATAACATACATCTATACTCTGTGTGTTATAATACATAATTATAGTATATTTGTATATTTTATACAATGCATATTTTACACAAATGTATAATTTTATATAAGGATAAGACTTAGCAATTAAAAGTGCTCACAGTGATACCTTGATTTGAAATATCTCAGTCGATTTATATAAAACAAGAAATATCCTCCATTCTTAAACTAAATTATGCAGTAAAATTTTGATAAAAGGGTTTTTTAATTACCTATTTCTGTTCATCATTTCTTGATACGGTGGCTAGTAAAAATGCTAGGAAAAGAAACAATATTTTCAAAGAAAGTAGGTAGCTAGTAATCTTAAAAATATGATTTTTTATGAGGCTTTGTGTAATGAAAATATGCCCACCAAAAATATTCAGGCACCTCTCAGATAAACATCTGGGCTTTGGGATGATAACTCACTGAAATTATGATTCTTAATTACTGTTGGCTGTCATTAGAATAGCTGATTGAATTTTTTTCTGTTTAAATTGAAGAAAGGATTTTTTTGTCATTTTCATACATTTTTAAGTATGTACTCTGTATGGAAAAAAACCTTCTTTTTAAATACAATTAATAAATGAATTTATTTAGAAGAAATACGAATATTGTTGTGTGGATGCCAAGATTTTGATTAAACCTTACCAAGTTGCTCCCTGATGCCATAGTTTGTTTGCCTGCCTTTATTCCCCTTTTATATCCAAGCTTACTGACCCGTACACAACTTGCATATGGTAACTCTGGCTGGGGGACTCTCCTGACATGCTGAAGTAGCTCAGTAAGAACAGGAGAACTAAAGCACAGTGGACAAAGTGGGCACCCTCATCACAAAAAAATAAAATGTAAAAAAGTTTTAAAAAACCCCTAAGAGCACAGTTACTGCAAACTGCAAATCCCATGATATCAGAACTTTGGGGTTTCAGGCAGAGCTTCTGGAGTAGTCTTCAGGTACTTGCTTGCGATTTCTAAAAAAATCAATGGTTTTCAAAAAAGAAGAACACTTTTCTGATAAGCCCTAGTTACTATAATAGTAACTCCTATGGCCAAACAAATATAGAAACGCACTAAGAATCAGGAAGCCTGGTTTTATTTTTCGTTTTGCCACCCGCAGTTAGACATGGGGTACATCACTCTCCTCTCCATTGCCAATTCCATATTTGCCCTATGTCTCCTGAGTTGGGCTTCTCTTTTCCTCTAGGTGTATACAAAAAGATCTAAGCCTCGTTTCAGAGTGCTGTGAATTTTAAGGACAAAACACTGATCTGAACTGATCTCCTGGCCAACACAAGCAATAGCTTTTCCACTGTGGAATTCCTGTATCTGGACCATCATTTTCCAAACAAAGAATGGGTCTAGAGACATAACAGAATGGAAGAGTCCTTTTTTTTTTAATCATTCCTTGCTCAGGGCTAACAGTTAAGGCTTGTAGCTAAAATTATATTGCCTGGTATCAGCTTCTAGCCACTGGTTCTTATTAACTTTACTCTCCCAGATTAAGAACTGTGGCATCAGAAATATCCACCCTCACGGGTACTTCTGGGCTTTGATTAAATCTGCTGCTAACTTCTTTCCTTTAAACTAAATTCAGCTTTCTAAATCCTCTACTAAAAAAAACCCTAAAAAATTTTTGGACCTCTAATCATCCTTGCAGCCTTTTTTTGAGTTTTTCAGTCTGGCATTATTTTTACTGCAGGCAGTCAGTCAGTGCCTCACACTGTATCTAAAATCTTTCTCTCAGGTAACAATTCCACTCATGAGGAACGAAAAGAACTGGGTGTCCATTTGTTATAGGCAGTTTACATTTAAATAAGTCACAAGACTCCAAAGTTAGTCAAATATGTATATGGTTCAACAAGTTGTATCACAATGAGCTCCAATCCCAGTTGCCCAGAGCAGAAGTAGAAAGTATTATGGAAAGACATGATTGTTGCCAGAGCTGTAGGTACCTGGAATCTAAGAATCTAAGCAGGGCTTAGAGGAAAATGAAGCTGTAAGAACAATCCCTGTCATTGTCCCACCTAAACCTTCCCTGCTAATAGGCAGGCTCATGGCATAGTGCTAGAGGAAATAACCAAGAGCTAGAACCATTTCGTGCTCTATTATTGACAGATGCCTCACATACCTTACCTGTAAGTTATATATAGTCACTATGGGATGGCCATGCTTAATTAATAGATAAAATGTGGTTCTACCCCATACAGAAAGGAATATGTGTAAATGTATATAAAGTGTGTGAAGATGACTTTTTCACTGGGCTGAGAGCTCTTCTGTTAAATACCAAACTAAGGAACCTAAAATATGTCTTGACTGAAGGAGTTGATGACAGCAAATCCGGAGTGTCTTCTGGGTAGGGCAGTTAATTTCCGTGTTATTCCCTGGGAAGCATAGAATCATAGAATCTTTGGGTTGGAAGAAGACCTGATCTTCTCTTACAGTGGGAAGGACTTTGCTCCTCCAGTCCCTGTCTTGCAGTCCATCCCCTCGAGAGGAGACACTGCCAGTGAAGACTGAGTAAAGAAGTCATTCAGTACCTCAGCCTTCCCTTCATCCGTTGTTAGTGGTCTGCCAGTCTTGCTCATCAAGGGGGGTATGCTTTCTTTGACTTTCCTTTTCTGGCTGACATACCTGTATGTATGAGTGTACAGTGTAATCAGATGATTACACTGTAGAAGCCCTACTTATTATTCTTTGCATCCCTTGTGGATAGCTAGAAGCACTTTACTAGTAATAGAATAGCAGCAAAGCACACATAGGATGGATATAGTTGTACTGGAAATGTTCTGTTTATTACCAGTAAAGGAAAATAATCCACAAGGAAGGCACAGATCTCTTTTTTTGTATATAATTTTGTATATTACTCCTGATATTTACTTGGGAAAACACACAAGTTGAAAAAATCCACACAGAGGTTGGGTTTCTGTGAAAACAATATGAAAATAATCTTACTTAACAAAATAATCATGAAACATAAGTAAATAAAAATCATTCCATGCACGCATGACATAGCTGCTGTGACCTATAAGAAATGTGTACAAAAGAATGTGGATACAGAATGAAAAAAAAAATTCCTGAGAAGGAAATTACTTATTTTAGTGCAGAAATCTTACCTAATTTACCTAAGTTCAACAACTGAGTTTCAAGAAGCAGCTGAATATCAGTTTTACAGTCCCATTCTTCAAGGACAGAAGATATTTGGGGTGCCAAAACCATCTTTTATTACTTCAATCGATACTATGAGACATTTTAATCTATAAAAATGTAACTGGAGATGATTACACTGCTTTCTTGCAATCTAAATAAGGCAAAGATTATGTTTACGTCTGCTTGACAATTAAGTGGTTTCTTCTAACTTTTTGCCCGTCTAAAGCCATGACTCAGCTCTTTCTCACGCATCTGATATTGTCTGATCCTAGAAATTCCTCTTAGTCTAATTAGTTGGCCTGTACTGCCTCAGATGTTACTCATCTATGCTAATCTCATACTCTTATCCATCACAGTTGTGATAATACTGTTTCCCATACTATTTTACACATCATATTAATATTTAAGCCTACTGAAAGAAGTAGGATTATAGATATACATAGGACCTTCCACT
Organism: Phaethon lepturus; assembly: GCF_000687285.1. NCBI lineage: Eukaryota > Metazoa > Chordata > Aves > Phaethontiformes > Phaethontidae > Phaethon > Phaethon lepturus. The sequence goes on along the minus strand of NW_010528470.1, from coordinate 6,001 downwards.
GGCACAGCTCTTTCAGTGAGTAGTCACACCCCTCAGACTCAAACCAGAACACCTATTTCAGACAAAACTTTTCATCAAAGGCTAAAAATCTTCTCATTTACCTTCTTTGGGGCTAATTTAGCCCATTTAGCCTAGCCAGGACTTAAAAAATTACCATGGCTTAATAAGTTTAATAAGTTTAAAATATCACCTGAGCTTCATAAATGAACTGCAAAATTACCGTGACAGAGTGCCAGAGATTCTTCTCAAGACAGCAGCTGTTGTGAGATCATGACCGTACTATCTTGCCTGTGTGGCTGATCAGAGGCTGGGTCTGTTAGAGCTGACAATGGAAAAGACCTGAAACAGAGAGATGGAGGAAAGGCAAGAAGTTCTAATTTATACAATTGCAAGGTAAATACTGCAGCATGTTATAGTTTAGATATTACATTGTTTTCATCTAAGGCTAAGCCAACCCTGTGACTGTCCATCACCTGAGATCTGTCACAGTCAGGCTTATGAAGACATATCATCCATGCGCTAAAAAGAGCAATTAGTGATATAGCTTGCTTTGCTAACGGAGATGCATTAACTCAATTTGTGTTATTGGACCAAAATACAACATTGCTAGTAAAGCTGTGTACAAACCAGGAGAACGTTCTGTTGTAATATACAGCTCTGGTTGGGTCACTGAAGCACTTGAAAGCTGAATAAACCCATAGGATCTTCCTACTGTTGGCTAATCTGTGTGTATCTTCATTACTCTTCAAAAAGCCCAGAGATTTCCTCTGTTTTAGTATATTAGACAGACAAAGTGGTCTGGTCAAAACTCATTATTATTCTAGTCATTAATGTAGTGTGGCTTGAAGAAGAAGGATTTCTTCCCCCTGGTTACATCATTTCAAGCCCTTTCCATTTTTAAAAGGGTAGGTCATACAGGAGATAAAATCTTTGCTACCGCAAAGATGAGTATTAACCATCCTCAGAAGCTATTGCATCGTCTTGCAGTTGAAAGCATTTGATAATTTCAAGTCATTTAATAGTTCTCCACCAGTTGTTGACAGTCCTTTTGACAATCATGAAGGAGATTTACAGTTAGTATTGGAGTGAAAAAAAATTACAGGAACCCAGAGCAGCTGAGAGGGGAAACCACTGCTACTTACAGTTATAAAGTTCAAGCTGTTACCCATGTACAATATATTAGCTATCAATACTCTTTTACTGATTTCAAATTTGCCTTAGTGGGAAGAATCAGAACATGCTTTTTCAACACAACTCCGAAGAAAGGTTAATAAAGAAGTCTATTTCCTCACTAGGGCCTAGGAAAGGATTGTGGTTTTCAGGAAAATTGCCACTGTTCCTTTATGACTGTTGGTGCTGCTCGAACAAATGTAGTTAGAGGTATTAGAGTCCAACGGTCCCTCTGGAAATCACTCTTCAAGGACCTCTGCCCCTAAGAGGCCAAAGCAGATCAGCAAGACTGAATCACAGAATCATTAAGGTCGGAAAAGACCGTTAATATCATCAAGTCCAACTGTTAACCCAACACCACCATGCCCACTAAACCATGTCCCGAAGTGCCACATCTACATGTTTGAACACTTCCAGTGATGGTGACTCCACCACCTTCCCTGGGCAGCCTGTTCCACTGTTTGACCGCTCTCTCAGTAAAATTTTTTTCCTAATATCCAATCTAAACCTCCCCTGGTGCAAGCTGAGGCCATTTCCTCTCGTCCTATCGCTGGTTACTTGGGAGAAGAGACCAACACTCACCTCACCACAACCCCCTTTCAGGTAGTTGTAGAGAGCGATAAGGTCTCCCCTCAGCCTCCTCTTCTCTAGACTGAACAAACCCAGTTCCCTCAGCTGCTGCTCATAAGACTTGTGCTCCAGACCCCTTACCAGCTTCATAGCTCTTCTCTGGACACCCTCCAAGAGCCCAATGTCCTTCTTGTAGCGCGGGGCCCAAAACTGAACACAGGATTCAAGCTGCGGCCTCACCAGTGCCAAGTACAGGGGCACAATCACTTCCCTCCTCCTGCTGGCCACA
>NW_010528470.1:0-3357 GCF_000687285.1 Phaethon lepturus | reverse complement strand
ACAGCTCTCCAGCCACTCCTCCCCAAGCCTGTAGCGTTGCATGGGGTTGTTGTGACCCAAGTGCAGGACCTGGCACTTGGCCTTATTAAACCTCATACAGTTGGCCTCAGCCCATCGATCCAGCCTGTCCAGATCCCTCTGCAGAGCCCTCCTACCCTCCAGCACATCAACATTCCCACCCAACTTGGTGTTGTCCACAAACTTACTGAGGGAACACTCAATCCCCTCATCCAGATCATTGATAAAGATATTAAACAATACTGTCCCCAAAACTGAGCCCTGGGGAACACTGCTTATGACCAGCCACCAGCTGGATTTAATGTCATTCACCATGACTCTCTGGGCTTAACTGTCCAGACAGTTCTTTACCCAGCTAAGAGTACACCCGTCTAAGCCACGAGCCACCAGTTTCTCCAGGAGAATGCTGTGGGAGACTCTGTCACAGGCTTTACTAAAGTCCAGGTAGACAACATCCACAGCCTTTCCCTCATCCACTGGGCGGGTCACCCAGTCATAGAAGGAGAGCGGGTTGGCCAAGCAGAACCTGCCTTTCATGAACCCATGCTGGCTGGGCCTGATCCCTTGGTTGTCCTGCACATGCCCTGTGACCACTCTCAAGACCAACCACTCCATGATCTTCCCCAGCAACAGAGGTCAGGCTGACAGGCCTGTAGTTCCCAGGATCCTCCTTCCAGCCTTTCTTGTAGATGGGCGTCACATTGGCAAGCCTCCAGTCTTCTGGGACCTCCCCTGTTAACCACGACTGCTGATAAATGATGGAGAGTGGCCTGGCAAGCTCCTCTGCCAGCTCTCTCAGTACTCTTGGGTGGATCCCATCAGGCCCCAGAGACTTATGGGTGTCCAGGTGGCATAGCAGGTCCTTAACTGCTTCCTCATGGATTATGGGGAATTTATTCTGCTCTCTGTCCCTGTCTTCCAGCTCAGGGTGCTGAATACCTTGAGGATAACTGGTCTGACTATTAAAGACTGAGGTAAAGAAGGCATTAAGTACCTCAGCCTTTTCCTCATCCTTGGTGACAATGATCCCCCTGCATCCAATAAAGGATGGAGATTTTCCTTAGCTGTCTTTTTTTGTTGATATATTTGTAAAAAGATTTTTTGTTATGGAACAAAAAAAAAGAAACCCAAAACAAAAGAAGAAGGCTGGAAGGAAAAGCCTGGCTTATCAAAGTGCAGCATAAGAACAGCATAGTCTTGTGTTCCAAGAAACAGTAATGTGCGGGGAACTCTTACGATCTCATGCTGTCTCTAAGCACAACATCCTTCACTTCTCTGTTCCCCAAGTAGAGATTATAACTAACTGGGTCCGAAGCATGAGAACTTCCTCCACTGTCTTCTTGGTAGCACTTGAGTATAGAGATGATGAACCCACCAAGGAACTGGTCACTCTAATTGAATGGAAGATACCTGCAAGCTGGATGCAAACAATTGCTCTGTAGGAATGGAGAAATCCCTTATCCAGATGGTACTTATGACAAAGTTCACAAGTTCTGATTCACCAGTTCTCCTTTGGCCTGTCATAAGTGAATAAACTTTTTGTACGTTCTAAAATTACAGAATACTGATCACACATTATCCGTTCATAAATCATTAAAAGCCAGGTCATGCAGTCAGACATCTCACTTGCACATAACATCTCTGCTCACATGTGGACTCCATGTGATTCAGGAATGCGATCCCAGCCTAACCACACTGCAACTAAGTAGGTGTGAAAGTACCTCAGCAACAACAGAATCATAGAATCATAGAATAGTTTGGGTTGGAAGGGACCTTTAAAGGTCATCTCGACTGACAGATGATTTCAGACGCTCCTAGCAATTCAGAGGTCTTCCACTGGGAGCACTACAGCTGTGTATCCTTTAGAAAAGTTGTAACACAAATGCCAGAGGTATCCTAGAGGGTAAAGTAAACCCGATCCAGTGTATAGTGGTAGATATTCAGAATCACTAAGCTCTTTTTACAGCACTCTGATGGGACAGCATTCCTTAAAATAAGTGCAAACATAAAGTATGTCTCATTTCAAGTCCCTTTATAGAGACAAAGGAAGGCAAAGGGCCTCTGTTGTAAAGAGAATCAGGTTTGAGGACTACATAGAATCATAGAATTATTTGGGTTGGAAGGAGCCTTTAAAAACCACCTAGTCCAACCCCTCTGCAATGAGCAGGGACATCTTCAACTCAACCAGGTTGCTCAGAGCCACATCCAACCTGGCCTGGAATGTTTCCAGGGATGGGGCATTTACCACCTCTCTGGGCAACCTGGGCCAGTGTTTCACCACTCTTATTGTAAAAAAGCTTCTTAGATCTAGTTGAAATCTACTCTCTTTCAGTTTAAAACCATGACCCATTGTCCTATTGCAACAGGCCCTGTTAAAAAGTCTCTCCCCGTCTTTCTTAGAAGCCCCCTTGAAGTGCTGAAAGGTTGCAATAAGGTCTCCCTGGAGCCTTCTCTTCTCCAGGCTGAACAACCCCAACTCTCTCAGCCTCTCTAAATAGGAGAGGTGCTCCAGCCCCCTGATGATCTTTGTGGCCCTCCTCTGGACCCGCTCCAACCGGTCCATGTCTCTCCTGTGCTGAGGGCTCCAGAGCTGGATGCAGGACTCCAGGTGGGGTCTCCCCAGAGCGGAGTAGAGAGGCAGAATCCCCTCCCTCCTCCTGCTGACCACACTGCTTTGGATGCAGCCGAGGACACGGTTGGCCTTCTGGACTGTGAGCGCACATTGCTGGCTCATGTCCAGCTTTTCATCCACCAGGACCCCCAAGTCCTTCTCGGCGGGGCTGCTCCCCTCCCCCCCCCCGCCTGTACTGATACTGGGGGTTGCCCTGACCCAGGGGCAGGACCCTGCCCTTAACCTTGTTGAACCTCAGGAGGTTCACAGGGGCCCATTCCTCAAGGAATTTCTCCATCCTGTCCCTCAGGTGTTTCAACCACACCACTCAGCTTGGTGTTGTCTGCAAACTTGCTGAGGGTGTGCTTGATCCCACTGTCTATGTCACTGATGAAGATATTAAACAGTACTGGTCCCAATACAGACCCCTGTGGGACACCACTCATTACCAATCTCCATCTGCACATTGAGCCATTGACCACTACCCTCTGGATGGGACTATATTTGGATTTGTGTGGCAAGGTTTTGGTAGCAGATGGGGCTGCAGGGGCAGCTTCTGAGAGAAGCTGCTAGAAGTTTCCCCTATGTCCGATAGATCCAGTGCCAGTCGGCTCCAAGACGGACCCACCGCTGGCCAAGGCCGAGCCCATCAGTGATGGTGGTAGTGCCTCTGTGAAAACATGTTTGTGAAGGGGAGAAAAAATGGCACACAGCAACTGCAGCCAGAG
>NW_010528469.1:0-33390 GCF_000687285.1 Phaethon lepturus | reverse complement strand
TAATATATATATTAGACCATTATGCAGAAATGGTCTCTCTCACTCAGTACACCACCTCTTCCCATTTTATGTCAGCATGCATCCTGAAAATAAACATAAGCTAATTTTGTGTATTCTGAAGTACTTAAACAGTTTGCTAATAAAAACTGTCAGCGGTGTATTTGCCAGTCATTCTGAGCTGAAACAATGAATTCAGGATGAGTCCTCTTCTTTGGGTCCAGCATCTCTCAGAGAAGGTTCTCCTGGATTTCTGCTTTGTAGTGAATTTTCTGTCTCACTGAGGGATCCCTGCTCTCATTTGCTTCTTCAGCTTAATTTAGAGACCTTGGTGACTGCAGAAGTGGACAGTATCTCTTTATGGCCATGTCCTTTCTGGCAGAAAGTCATCTTGCATTTTGGAGAGGCAGCCCTCTAACAGAATGTCACATTTTAAACAAGCCTCTGCAGGGAAAATCTCAAAGCATTTTGTGAAGATGAACAAATATCGCTAACTCAGAGATAGTTCAGTTGTAGGAGATGCCTGCAGTCACAGACTGACCAAGGCAATTGCTCTTTGAATACCCTCTAGTGTTTGTTCCCAACTGTTTTCATCAGTTGGTTCAATGTGGTGTTCAGTTGGGTCCAGCTGTGAAGTCTGCACCAGAAGTGTGCTTCAGCTAACCTGGTGTCTCTTTTGAAACATCTCTTCAGTTGAATTGATTGAATACTGGTTGGCAAGCTCTTCTTGCCACTGAATTTCTCTGTTGTACTTTTGTTTAAAATTTATCAATTTTCACATTGATATCATAGGAGATGTTGCCTTCAAAAGCATGGAGACATGTAGTTAGTCGTATAGTTGGTTATAACATTTCTGTCCAGCTTCTGGTCTTTTTCCTTCTCTAGGGGAGTATGAGATTTTTATATGCTGTTTAAGGCTAACATGTCACCTTCCCCAGACATTCTTTTTAACAGAATGGCTAAAAGCCTTTTGTGCTCTAAATCAAAGAAAGCAAAATGTTCTGTTCTCAACTATATTGAGTTATATACAGATTTTTATTTTTTCCAAGTATCAACTGCTAGAAGGATTTTTGGTTTCTCTTCTAAACAACAAACAACTTCTAAGCTTCCCAAGCAGTTGATTTCCTCTGGCCAAGAGGGGGAGAGAATATTTTGATAAGGGATATGTTTTTGCCAAATGTTCTGAGCATAAAGTTTTATTAACTAGGAAAGCTCAAAACATCTTAAAATATAAGGAAAAGTGAAAAAAAGCAGAAGTCGTTTTGAAAGAGTCATGATCCAATCATTTTCCCACCCATGAGGAACCCAAAAAATGTTATATCCTCTGGAAACAGCCGCTCATAAGCAGGATACAGGAAAACAAAGCAAAATGGCAGGAGCTCTGGGGATGTTTACTGTAGAAGGGGTATGATCAAAAAGTTGCAGGTGTCAGAATGTGGAAGGAATAAAGGACAAAAACGTCCATTTGTGCCAGCTTTGCAGATGTAACCCTCTGTCCCTGCCACTTACAAAGTACAATATGGGCTTGTTAAAATTTCCTTTGTGTAAGAAGCTCTGTCATTATGTTCATGTTTTAAATTCCAGCCCACTCCCAGTTCCAAAACCTGACACCACTTAACTTTTTTCTCTTATGGCATTTTCCCAAAGAATCAGAAAGAACAGGCTTGCTTTCATAAAGTCAAGAAATTAATATGATCTGTGAGAAGCAAAAAAGGATTGACTTCTAAAGACCAGGGAAGAATCATAATTGGAGGGCAAGATGATCCTGACTGCTGCCAGCACTGAGCCATGTGGTTAGACAGACTGAAGCTAATCTTGATACCGTTTTCAGAGGCAACAAGAGTGGCAACACATGGGAACATTATTTTGCTTGATTTTAGGAGATGGCAAGATCAATTCTTCTAAAGGTACTGAAGAGGTGAATTTATGACACCTGTGCACAGCTGGTAGAGGTAAATGATGAAGTAGTTGTCTTGACTGGCTCTTACAATGCAATTGTACACAAAGTCACTATCTTCTCAACATTGAGAGAAGACTTGTTTTCCTGACAATAGGGACTGCTTTGTTATCTTCTTTTTTTCACCCATCTTTTTCTTAACCCTCTTCCACCATATGGAAAAGAGAGACTCTAAAGTGATTAACTTTTTATTTGAATGGACATTTAGATTCAGACTGGACATATTGCTTTAGATTTTGCAGAAATTGGTTTGGTAACTAAAAGTATTAGGAACCATAACAAGTCACCATGGTCATGAGGATGAGAAGGTATTTTCAAAGCTTATTAAAACCCGTAATGAACAATTACACAATAACAAACACTAAAATGCAATTGTTTTTTGCTGCTAGTAGTTAGAAAATTACTAACGTTAAAGTTGGAGGGAGGAGGGACCTGTATCCCTAACTGTAACACCCAATTTACTGTGTCTATGATGGATCCCTCTAGCTACATGTTCATTCTTTTCTGAATTCTACTGAGTCTCTGAACTCAGTCTTTCATAATGGCTTGTTGTAAACCACGTACATTAATACATTTTCAATGTTTTTCTATATTGTCTTCACTGAGTTTGGTTTTCTGAATGAAGATGGTTGAGTTGGCCTGGCTGTTTTCTTTGACACTCATTAAATGCCTTCAATCTTTTCAGATGGCACTGCACAGAGTCAGGATATAATGCCCCTTCTAACTTGTTTAATTTCTAAATTATTCTTTACCTACCTCTGGAGGTGTTTCTAATTCCATCTGCAGCCCTCCAATATTATGCAGGATTTCACTTTGAGTTGGAGTATATAGAATGGAACACAGTAATATCTGGGGGAATATAAGCAATATTCCTCCAGCAAAATACTTTGCATTATTTTCCATCCATCTCTTCACCCACCTTACCATTTTGATGACATTTCTATTATAGCGATTTCAGCACTATTAATGTTTTCAGTATGCTCACTTGCAGTGACATGTTAAGACTTTTGCCTGAGTAGTCACAGTTAATTTAAAACTCAACAATGTATATGACTCATGCAAATTTTCACAGCGTGACTTGACTTGCACGATTTTAATCTGCCATTGTGCTGAAAAATTGCATAATATTGTTTAGTTCCTCTGGACTTTGGCAATTTAAGAGACTGGTATAATTATCAAATTTTGCAACATTTCTGTATATGCTACTGTCCAGAGTGTAAACAAATACATTAAACTGTTGGTTAAAAACCATGAGATTTTTCTATGATGACAATTGACAGCTTATTCCATTTATTTCCATTTATCTTAGAATATTTTAACACACAGATAGTGTTTCAGAAATGTTAACTAACTGCCTATCTATCACCATATTCTTCCCTCATGCACCTAGGGAGGCTAGTGTTATCTCTGTTTTGCATGTAAGGAAACTAAGACAGACAAGCCAGAATAAATGAGACATCTCACAGTGGGATTTTGCATGAAAAGAGAGTAGCAATTCTTTATCTTTAATTTATGGAAGCTTTCCTTGCCACTTTTGAACTAGTTTTTTGGGAATATGTTCTGAGCAAAAATCTTGTAATCTGCAGGACACTGCTCAAGAGAGTATGCAGTGACCTTCACGATAGCCCTCACAATAACTTAGGGTCCTGTTGGATTTGTACGTCTTATATTTTTACAATAACTAGCCCTGCAGTACCTATAAACAAGCCCATGGAGCTTCGTGTCTTGTGTAGGCTTTAAAGTGTAAACATAGATAAGCACATAAAATCACTGTACTATTCATTCCTCTTCATATTATCTTTGTATTTGCACTTTTGCTCATATAGAAACTCTGTGTGTTGAAAATGGAGATTTTTCTCTCATAGGATTAGTTCTAAGAAGTTGGTTTAAAAGATCTAACACTCCCAAATGTCACGTTCTGCTGTAGTTTAATGTATTTGTTTATACTCTGGACAGGAGGATATGCAGCAATGTGGCAAAATTTACTAATTAATCCTGACAATTTATGTATGCTGGAAAGGCATATATAAACTGCCTTTGCATTGCTTTTTACCATCGACTCCAAACCAATTTCTATTCCGAGAAAACAGAAACTCTTTTGTTAAATAGCTAACTACTAGTAATTTCTTTGTCTGTTCATAGTTTGCTTTAATAATCCAAAACTATCTGTTTTTTAGATTTAATGCTTCTCTGGTACAGCCTGTAGGAACTACTTCTTCCTCTCACAGTCATGAGTTTGGTGGACTACTTCTGGTTAACTCAGTCCCTCCATCCCTTTCAGGTCAAGTAAAGCCATGTTCTAATGTTCTGTGGCTATTAAGGACTGTTATTACAAATAGAATAGAATAGAATAGAATAGAATAGCCCATATAATATGGTTATTATTGTTGACTGTATCATACCTGTGGAAATAATAAAATAGTAGGAGAATGATAATATTGAATTATTACATTTCTTCAGTTTATAGATATCAACAATGAATAAATAAAAAGAAACAGAGCTTTTGTTTTGGATTAATATTAAAACTTTGGATATTTTTAGCTACTGATGCTGTGACTTTTTTGAATGTATCTGTCTCTTAACTGCGAAGTTATTTGATAGTGAAAGTTTCCTGAGAACATAGTAAGAATTGTTTTCCTCCATTGGTTATAATTTCGTGAATCTTTTCAGTATAATTCAGTATCCCATTCTTTTGGTATTATAGTGCTGCCTGAACTGAAGTACCTTACTGATATTCACCACACTTCATATGACAATGGCAAATTGGGAAAAATCCTATGAAAAATGATGGGATTATACTGCTATGAAATTAATGTGAATGGGAAGAGAACCCAGTTTGATATTTATTGTGTTTCCTTAATTAATTCTCTCATCTGAATGTTTTTAAACATATACTTCCATTTGAATTATAATAGATTCTTTTCTTTGAAACAATTTCCCTTTCCAACGAAAATATTAAATGTCTCAGACCCCCTTCCTCTGCAATTTATAAAGTTGTATTGACTGAGAGAAATTTGTAACCTAAAGAGTAACAAAAGTTTGATCTGAAATACACCACCTGTCTCTCCTCTGTTACAGGGATTGTAGAGGTAAGATCTTAACAATCATCTGAAGCTTAAAGCGCTCTATTTTATAAAAAAAACCCAAACAACAGCACCCAACAATGATAATAGCAGCACTTGTGTAGTAATTATTTGATCAGTGGGTGGTTGAAGAGAGTTTTTATGTTCCACCTGTGTTCTACTTTTTACTTTGATTGCACTTCTGACATTAGCTTCCCAAATAAAATAGATACATTTCTCCTTTTGCCAATTGTAGAATTATATTAACTGAAGGTAGAAGGAGAAATAGGTAGGTAGTTTTGATTCATTGTTAAGGTAATTTTTTTTTTTGTAGAAAAATCTACAGCTAAGTGGTGAACGATAAAGTATTTATAGTGTCGTAAGCCTGTTATGCCAAGAAATGGTATCTGAAAATTTATCTAAAGAGATTGTTAGAACCATATTTTGTTGCCGATTTATTAGCTGAAATTCATACCTCATCCAGTAAGAGTTCTGTTTAAAAACCCATGGCACAGCATGCGCTATTCTGTGAACCAAAAATCTCAAAAGATCAGAAACTTTGTAAAATATTTTTGCTGTTGTTGTTTGTTTCTGGTTGTACTTGAAGCCTGTCATGGAATAAAATGGCAACGCTGTTGACAAACATTGCATGAATTCCATTTGAACACCTTTCTAAAAATTATTACATACATTTACTTTCTGTGTGCAATATAATGTTAACATTATCTGAAGAACTTGTACAAAATTTGCTTATCACCCTGGGATAAGTTCTATTTTTTAATTGAAAACACAAATAAGAATTATTTCCATTTTACAGTCCTGTAATAACTTTGAAATTAAATGCAGAGAATTACTAGAAGGGAATGCTGATCCTGCAAATACTGATATGCTTTTGTGTGGATATAAGTGGCCAAATTTCAGTTCCAAATGATTAATCATATATCTCAAAACCTTTAGGTAGAAGTTAATTAAATAAAAGATCTCAACTTTATTACCACATTTGAAATAAGTTATTCAAAAGTTTGTTACATATATATTTAGCAGGGCTTGTTGAGATAGGACAAGGAGTAATGGTTTTAAAGTAAAAGAGGGTAGCTTTAGACTTGACAGAAGGAAGAAATTCTTCACTATGAGGGTGGTGAGGCACTGGAACAGGTTGCCCAGAGAGGTGGTAGATGCCCCATCCCTGGAAACATTTAAGGTCAGGTTGGACGGGGCTCTGAGCAGCCTGATCTAGTTGAAGATGTCCCTGCTCATTGCAGTGGGGTTGGACTAGATGACCTTTAAAGGTCCCTTCCAACCCAAACTATTCTATGATTCTATGATTTTTTTTTAGAGTCACTGGAGCTACTAAATCTGCACTGTGCTAACCAAGGTCAGACTCCAGTCTAGGATTTTTCAAAAATCTTGGACGAAAAAAAGTCTTAAAGGAGGGTCAGATAAGATTTCCTCCTGAAATAAATCTTTGTTGGATGAAATATATGAACATTTGAAGGTTTATATGACTCACAAACCCCAAAATTGCTTACTTGAATCATACTGGGACATGTGATTTGATTAGTTATAAAAGGGCTGATGAGGTACCATGACCAAATAGTTTTCCTTATATCAGCTGAAGATTTTAAATTGACATTCTTATTGTCCTGTGTCTAGTGCATTGTCATCTTGAATAAATGTCTGAATAAAATTTTATAATGCTCCTCATTTTCAGCAGAAGAATGCATGCCACATTTCTTGTCTTTCTTTCTCCAACTTTGCAACCCTGTAAAAAGGCAAAAATAGGATTGAAAAAGAAAAGGAGTACGGGGCCAATGTCATCTTCTGTTTTAATTATATTTATATATTTCAACCTTTTTTTTCTTTTTTGGAGAGAATCTAATATTATGGGACTACAAAGCAGTGAATGTTTTTGATTGTTCTATTTTGCCATTAGTTATTCAGTGGATCAGTGTGTCTGGATGAACCTTGTTACCTATGATGGCCAAAGGTAATGTTTCTGTAACGAAGGCTTAACTAGGTAAAGTGACCCAGAGCTTAAGGAAGTGGATTTTTTTTGTGTTAAATTGCTGCTGCACCTTTAAATTACTTTTATTCCCAATGTGGAATGTTATAAGTTGTGTTTGAAGGAGGATAAAAATGAATATAAAATGCCATGTTGCCAAGATGAAGTGAGCGCTCAGCGGCATTTCAGACTAGCAGTAGGAATATCTATTATGTTTTGTTTTGGCAATTCCCTCAGAAAACTATGAGATTCTTTTGTTTTTTCAGCTCAGAAGCAGCGTATAGCTCAACATGGCACTTTCTTACATCCATCTAGGAATTAAGTGGACTTCTGAGGATTCCTGCCATCTGTTTTAGTTTATTTTTACACTTTATCTTAAAAGATATATATTCTCCTTCCATTTAGTAACGTGAAAAATATGTCATATGTAGGCATACAGGATATAGGGAATGAACTGGCTTCTGTCTCTGGAATTGCTGTTTTGCTTGACACAAGGATCAAAAGCTTCTATTAGAGAAAATGCAGGATCCTAAAGCAGACCACCTCTGAGTACAGTACCAAAAAAAGATGTCTGTATTACAAATACATTCTGTAAAAGTCTTGTCTTTTGAAACGTACGTCTTTAGAAAATCAGAAAGGTCTTTATCTGTGAAAATATTAGTATAAAATCAGATTTTAAATGAAATCTTAGAAGTAATGTTGCAGCTAGAATGCATGAGGGTGGTGTGCATGAGAAAAATAAAAAGGCACAAAAGTCAAAAGCAGTGTTTTCTGATTCTTTTCAATGACAGTTTAGTAATTAAAATACATGCTCTATATTTCAAGAGAGAGAATGAGAAAGAAAGAACACAGGTAGATATTACTGTGTGTGTTAGAAGTTCTCCAAGTAGCCCTGTGGTACATTTTTTTTCCCCCACATTTTATAAAGAGCATATGTCGCTCTTCCAGTGTGTTGTACTTGAATGGTGCTTGTCCTTGGGCTGCACTGCAGCATTACAGAGTAAGGCAGGGCTATATCATTTTCCACTTCTCCAGCAGTTACTGCAGATAGTTCCTTCTGTGCTTAAGTACATGTGTTCTTAAAGTTTGGTTCAATGTTTTCTTCAGGTAGCCATTGTATCAGATGAAAAGATTACGGACTTCAGCCCAGCTGGCACAGATTGTCACTGTTTTGCTGCCAAAATTTACAGCTCGCTCTAATCCCATTTAGTCAAAATAAACTGAACTAGCAAAGACTGTGTAATCTATTTTCTTATCTCATTTTGTTAAAAACAAGCTAAAGAGTGTTCAGACAAGTACTTTGGTAAGTAGATCTGAGGAGGTGTAGATAATATGGATAAATTGAGTGGCATGTAGTTGTTACGAGTGGGCTGAGAGGAGAAATGTTCTTCTGTCAGATCTTAAGCCAAAAGAAGATGCACGAACAAGTCTTACTTCAGCATCCAGTTCTCACCACGAATTTATAATCCAGAGCTTGTTGTCTTTTTTCTACCTGTGTGCTTTTTTCTTGTGATACAAATTGTCAGGTTTTCAAAAAAGCAGATTGGATTGTAGCAAACATGGTGCATGCCCATGCATTTGTATATTGGGTAACGCTTGAATAGAAAATCCTAAATAAGTATGTAAAGGCTAGGAGCATGTAAGACTACGAGACATTCCTAATACAATCATATGGCTTTGGATGTTTTGCAATCTGTGTTTTTCATAGGGATGATACCAGCTTGAACATAATGATCTAAGAAAGAAGTGTTTGAGATGCACATTAGTATCTTTGGCAGTATGGTGTAACTCAGTAGCAATATCAGAATCTCTTTTTCTTCTTAAAAATGAGTATTTTAGTCAAATTATAATACCAGTTTGTCTTAATTAATTTGTCTTAAAATAATACGCTGGGAGAACTGCTGATGCAATGTGGAAGTTCCAAATATGAATCCAAATTTGTTTAACCTGTAGAGAATTAATGATGTGATGACAATAAGATGGAATAATTGCTTTAGGTTGATAATTTACGTAGTTTAAACAGGGCAGCCTCTAGACTTTAAATCAGTAGAATTAGCACATTGTCGGCTTTTTAAAAGTGGAAGGTTCTACAAACTCACAAAGCATGTTAATTGTGCAAGGATAGCATAAATTACATTATTTTTGGCAGTCTTTCAAAAATTATCCCCTATAAAAACTATGTGCTTAATTATGTTAAGCCTGCATTAATATGCTTTTTATATAGAACTTTTTCAATTTTTTCTCATGAAAGAAGGAAATAAGGATAGATATAAGTATTACACTTAAAAAAAAGAGAGAGAGCTCATGTGATTTTACAACACAGTTATTTCCAAAAATGTTGCCCAGTATATGATGATCGAAAGTATTCCTTTGGGTTACAACAGACACAACTAAGGTACTTAGATAATATTGTCTCCCCACATTGACTTACAAGGCCAAACGTAAGTTCTAAAATTGGTTTTAAGGTCTTATATCAAAATTGGACTTTCTAAAAACAACTTTTCTTGCATTTCTTGCCTCTTCAAGGATCTATGAAATAAAACAACTGAACTTAATAGTCGTTTAATTGGTCAGGTTTTATGAGGAACCTAATGCATATATTTTTCAGTTTGAAAACTTCATTTTGGAGCAGACTATCACAGCTGGATTAATTTTTCTGAGGCTATCATCTGACATGGGGTTGTGAATGTGGCACTTCTGAAAAGTCAGTCTGGGAACTTTTATTACTGTCACTGCGTTCTCCACCACTGGAGGGTTCTTTGTTGGGTTTTTTTTTCCCTTTTTTCCCTTTTTGTACCAGCAGAGCATGAAAATTGCCTTAATCGGAGTATGTTGGTACTGAAATACCTGCAGCTCCAGAGTTGGCTGCCTAGTCATTATAAAAGTGATCAACCATAAAAGGACAAATAACCAGGTGCAAAGTAGTTAAATCAAATTATTCTGGCAATTTGCCATAAAATCATTATGTTGATTTCTTCTTTGATACTTCACTGAGACTGAAAAACTTTTATAGGAAATGAAGCATGAAATATTTTCAAAACCTCAGTAGCCCCAAATATGGTGAGATTAATTTTTTACTTCATTTCAAAGGTTAAGTACTGCCATGTGTTTCCAAAGACTTGAATTATCTCTTTACTGTCTAGTACTTCTTCAAGGGACCTTGCTTTAATGCTTTTTCGCAAAATGACCTTTCCTCCCATCCACCTTTTTAGAAGTGTTATGGCTTGTTGAAGAAGTAACTTTTTAGAGAGGGGCAGAGAGAACTAGCAAAACAGAAATGGATGAACTTTGTCAAATGCAAATGAGATTTTCTGAAACCTTTTATGTATGTTTGTGTACGCGTGAGTGTACGTGTGTGTGCTATGTATATGTAACAATTTTGTGATAAAACATTGACTCCAAAATTAATGGCTGCTTCTCTCAACTTTGTTTGTAATTACTGTATCATAGAATTATTACTGTGGAAGTGAAGGGGACAGTGATGAAAATTTTGAAGACAATTAGTCCAGGAGAACTTGTTGATTGATCAAAAGTCTGTTATTCTTTGTTTTCTCTTGCTACACCAACTTGCACATAGACAACAAGAGAAAGCCTATTGAAAGGCACACAAAGGTTACAGTAGGAAATCCATTTGAAGAGTTCCAGCTGTGTCATTTATGGTTCATGATGATAACTGCTCATCTGTTTAAGAGTTTAAAATATTTTTTCCTGTAGGTATTTGTGTTCTGCTCAGTTCAACTTTATATGAAATACTTAAAGCTCCTGCTGGCCTTCATTGTTCAAAAATGACATTGTAGCCAGAGATCAAATAAAGCTGCTTGTCTCTGATGGAAAGTATGAGCGCTGGTGGATTTTGCTGATGAGTTATAAAGGATAAAAAGGCTCTGCCCTTTGACTGGATCCATGGGTCATCAGGGCTTTAAAAAGCATTCTAGATTGCTAGCGTATTTATCGCATCCATCCATCCACCTGTGTATATGATATGTATGAATGATATATTTAATTTTTGCAACCAATAATTTAAACCTAGATGACTGGGCATTTTGATGTAGATTTACCTAAACAAGGCAGGTAAGTTTCTAATAAAAGTTTCTAAGATAGTTTTGACTTCAAGGGCATGTATTTCCCTCAGGAAAGGTCGCTATAAGAAATTCAGCTATCACAAGACATTTTACAGGTTATTTTACTGTTCTTGACTTCTCTTACTTACTTAGTCTCCTTAATAGCAGAAAGTGATTCAGACAGCACATTTTATTATTATTATTGTTATTATTATTATTACATTGTCTTGGATACAGTGCTTTAGGCATGAGCATTTGCATTTTTATCTTTTTCCTTAAAGACAATGTGATTTGCGGGTGGTCTGCAAGGACTGAACATGTGCTGTGTACCATGCTCATCTATTTACGCTTTGTATATTTGAATCGCTGTATTGCATAATAGCTAGTGATTTAATTACACAACCAAAAACATAGTAGGTACAACAGGCATGATTGCCTGGTTGCTATGGGAAGATGAAATAATTTCAAATTTAAGCTGCTCATCTTAATGGGAGAGGAAGTGGATTAAGGTCATTGTGTAATTACAGTTTTTAGCCTAGGCACTGCAGCATGGAAAACTAATATGTCCAGTCTGCTTTGCCAAAGACATTCTCTAGACCTATTAGTATCTATATAAAAAGAGTAATCTGAAAAATTTATTTGTATAACTATCTTAGATATTAGATTCTACAAAACTAAGCTTGTATAGTGGTTAAATGTGTGGTAATTCATTAAAAGGATTGGACAATTGTGTCTGCAAACACGCAACATGGCTACATCCAAAAGAATCTGCAGAGTCAATGGGTTAAGTCCTTCGAAGAGCAGCAGAACTGTTACTGAGCAGGTTACTGTTAACCACTTCAGAGGAAACTAACGTAAAGGGGTCCGTGATGTTCTCAGTAGAGCGCAGTGTAATTAGCTCTGGAAAGGATGCTTTTTAATTCACCTATTCAGTATTTTCTGAATCATCACAACAGTCAGTGTTTTAGTGTGCCATTTAATAGCCCCATCCCCAATTAGTAGAGATTTCTGGTTTACTGCGATTTGGAGGCAATGGAAATGAAACCATTTGTTACTGTCTTTGTTTATTGTAATGCTTCTACCATAGTATTTTGGTCTTTGACAGATGCAAATTTAGAGAACCAACTTCATTCAAAATTGTTAAATTAGGAAGTCTTATGATCTCTATTTCATAGGTCAGAAACTTAAATACAAAAAGACTAAAGGCAAATACTAGGGCTCTTCAGTGTTGTGGTAAGGCAGGAAGTGGTTTCCAGAGTCAAGGATAAAGGGCAATTTCTTGATTTTTAGATAAAAAGCCAGATTTAGGCCAGTTAGGGATCCCAAAAAAGAGATTCTGAGGAAAACCTTGTATTCCACTCTTATTCTCTGCATTTCAAGCCTGGACTCATTTAAATGATTAAACTGACCTCTCTCTCTTTTCTTTTTTTTTTTTTTTTTAAACAGGCAATTTGAGTTTTGAGCCTTCTCTGAGAGAACCACTAGCTAAAATGAGGAAGCAGGGTAGACTAGAACTGCAAATTGCTTGCAGCCAAGTGGTTGCTACTTGCCTGAGATATGGAACAGAACTGTCACATTTTTAAATGATGTTGAATCCTTATCCCAGGTGAGGACCTGATTTCTTAACTGGTGTGTATACAGGGCTGAGCTTTCTCATTGGAACTGCTTGACTAAGTATGAATAATCTACTGATTCAGAGGGAAAAAGTGAGAGAAACGGTATCAATAGCTCACCAAGTAATTGTATCCCTCTTTAAGGTAAAACATGAACCCACGTTTTCCATCAGCAGTAGCTACTTGAATTTTCTGGGTTTGAACAACATAAGAGGAGAAGGAGTGGTTCAGATATTGCCATGGAGCAGGGCCTTAAACTCACAGTAAGAAACCTTAGTCAGCCATAACGTGAATGGTTTTTGTATAGGTGACATATATATAAGTCATCCGATATAACAAAGTATCCTAGTCACTAGGACACTTTGGTATGAGTGTGTAAGTTAAGCAGGTGACACATGGCAATGACAATGGCACGTGACCCAGGGAGACTGGATTGAACATTTTATTGTCTTTCTAGGCTGAATGAATCTACCAAACAGAAATGAGAAATATATTATCTTTCTGTTGCCATGGCATGCACCCACTGAGTTGTATAATAGGAGGGACAGTCTCCCACTGGCAAATTTATTGTAAGGCCTTTTTGGTTTTGCACTTAGTGACTGAATGTTAGCCAGTAGAAGCACGAAGCAATCTCCTTATTTTGTCTCCCACATTGATTGATGTGTGGACTTTTTTTTAAAATATACTAGAATCTGTATTCTCAACTAGACTTTAATCAAGGCGGAGACATTGTCTCTAGCATTACTTCATCTTCATCCTTTCATTGTATTGTAACGTGCAATTCCAATTTTTGGAAATCTGTGACTTTTTTTATTTGTTTGTTTTTAGGGGTCTAAATTGTTTTAGGATGACAAAATAGGTAAATGAGTCTTTACTATTATACTAATGTAATTATTTTCAGCTATTTTCAGTCCCCTTCCTTTAAGGGCATTAAATGCATGATACCTCATTAGATCCTAGGTTTCTCCATAGCCTTTGAAATTAGGAAGTCGTTACCTTTGAATGCTTTTGTTTGTTTTCAATGCAAGACATTTGGCCATGTGGATCTTACTATTTTGAAACCTCCAATAGGTATAGTCTTTTGCTGTCGTTAGGCCAGTTCTCTTTGTGTTTGGTCCTGCAAATTCATAGCAACTTTAATTGGTCACATTTGCTTTCTCTTTCAAGTCTCCCATCTTTCCTAATTGTGGGCTGAGATTGTATTTTCAGTGACACCTAACTCAGTAGCATAACTCTGCTGAACTGCTCCAGGATTTGCCCCTCTAAATTCATTAGATACATTTGAGAAGAGCATCTTATGTACTAAGAAGGAGTTCAGGATTGTTGCTTTATTCCTTGGGAAAAGCATAAAGTGAAATAGGAAATTTTTCACATTTTTATAAAAGAAAAGAATATGACAGAGCTTTAGTTTATAGACACAAACTTTTCTATCACTGCTTTTGGTAACAGGGGCCTCATGAAGTATGCATCACAAAGACAAACCTGATACCCATTCATCAAGCCATGTTTTAAAATTGTCCTGTGCTGTCTGTAGTAACTTGTTATTTTGGGACAAAGATTTAATAATAAATCATAATTTTAATAATAATAAATTAAACAAAGCTGAAATATGAGTTAGTGACCCTGCAGCAAATAAGTCACCCTACTCCTTTTTTTTTCCCCCTTTTTTCCTCCGGAGTCCACTGCCTGTTACTCAGTCACTCTCTTATGTTTGAAGTTATCTTCTTGGTAAAGTTGCCAAGTGTGCTCTTTATCAGTAGATTTTAAATCAGAGAGAACTTGAACCTGTTATTGCAAACATTTGAAACTTGAGAATGGGCAGCAGCTTTATAATCAATTAATTTTAATAATTTATGCTGCATAATAAGGTAATCTATGCACCTCAGCACACTGCATTTGGAATAGAGACTCAGTATTCAGTGCATTTCTTTAAGGGTGCAGTTTATAGTCAAAGGTGTAATTTTCTGAAGGTGCATGGCAAAAGCAAGGCGGTATTCTCAACAGTGAAATTGGGAGCTTGTAGATAGTTCAAGGAATGTGTTTGAATGTTTTGTATCAACCCACAGTGTAAAGAAATCTGAAAACAAGCCAAACAGTACCAGATTTCTGTTCAAATCCATTGTAGATGCCTGTATACATATATGTGACACTGTGAACTATTTCACAAATTTGTTCTCAATACAAGTTTGAAAACTAAATTGAGCATTTTGCTTCCATATGTTAAGGCAAAGATGGTACCAAATTTTCTGTACTGAATACAATACCGGTTTCTACTTTCTGCTCCAGTATTCTCACAGGGTGTTCTGCAACCAACTGATCCTTCCCTCGGCTCACTGTCTGCTCAGTGACCCTACCTCTCGTTCTGGCAGAAACCATAGGTTAGTTGGAGCCCATTCAGGAGAACAGAGGCTTTGGACAGTAGATAATGAAACCTCCTTGGGGGAGATGTCAAACAGAAAAGACCAATGGGGGCACTTAACATGGGTCACCCCCTTGTCTTTGTTCTTCAGTGATCCAGTGTGACTCTATGATTGTCAATAGGTAAAGATTTCTAAGAAAAAAACCCATAAACTCTAATATGTGAGCTCTATATAGATCATTAACCCTAATGGTTCTTTACTATACATTATGGCAAGATGCTTTGGTCAGTAATATCAGCAGCTAATAATTCCTTGATTTTATACTAATTAATGATTTTGTATTACACAAAGAAATGAAGTAACCAGGATTGGCTTGCTTCTGTCTGCAACCTTTTGTTTTAATCATGAACCTTGATTTTGAGCTCTGTTTTTTCACAGCAATCCAGGTGTCTTTCCAGACTCTTCTTGAAAATTTCACTTCAGATGTTGTCCACTTTTGGGATGTATATTCCACTACCTACAGGGCGCTTTGAAAATGTGATCATAGGAGCATTTCAATACTTTGAAATTCATAGCTAAGACTGTTTCCACAAGAAATATGGCATGTAAGTGATAAACAGTAAGGAATATGTATTAAAAAAAAGCAAATTATTAAATTGAATCAATGCAGTGAAATTCCGTCCCTGGTAAAGTTACGATAAGAGCTCAAATTTTCTCTCAATTAAGCCGTGATTTGATTTAAAATTTTCTTTTTTCTGCACCCTTACTCTGCTAATAATGACGATATCTACAGCCTAGTTTGCAGCGCTGATTTCTACCCATCAGTGTATAACACTTTCTTTTTTCAGAGTTTACTTATTGTAAATACATAAAAGGTTTTAAAAAAATCTTAAATTTTCCATGTAATAAAGAAAAAAGATCAGTAGAGATGAGTGTAGTAATATAAAAAGACAGCAAGTTTGCAGATGACACCAAGCTAAGTGGTGCAGTTGAGACACCTGAGGTACAGGATGCCATCCAGAGGGACCTGGACAAGCTGGAGGAATGGGCCTGTGTGAACCTCATGAGGTTCAACAAGGCCAAGTGCAGGGTCCTGCACCTGGGTCGGGGCAACTCCCTGCTATCAGTACAGGCTGGGGATGACGGGATTGAGAGCAGCCCTGCTGAGAAGGACTTGGCAGTACTGGTGGATGAAAAGCTGGACATGAGCCAGCAATGTGTGCTCGCATCCCAGAAGGCCAACCATCTCCTGGGCTGCATCCAAAGAAACGTGGCCAGCAGGTTGAGGGAGGTGATTCTACTCTTAAACTCCACTCTGGTGAGACCCCACCTGGAGTACTGCACCCAGCTCTGGAGCCCTCAGCACAGGAAAGACATGGACCTGTTGGAGCAGGTCCAGAGGAGGGCCACCAGAATGATCAGAGGGATGGAACACCTCTGCTGTGAGGACAGGCTGAGAGAGTTGGGGTTGTTCAGCCTGGAGAAGAGAAGGCTCTGGAGCGACCATATTGCAACCTTCCAGTACCTGAAGGGGGCCTACAAGAAAGCTGAAGAGGGACTTTTTACAGGGGCATGTAGTGATAGCACAAGGGGTAATGGCTTTAAACTGAAAGAGGGTAAATTTAGATTAGATGTAAGGAAGAAATTCTTCAGTACAAGGGTGGTGAGGCTCTGGCACAGGTTGCCCAGAGAAGTTGTGGATGCCCCACCCCTGGAAGTGTTCAAGGCCAGGTTGGATGGGGCTTTGAGCAACCTGGTCTAGTGGAAGGGGTACCTGCCCATGGCATGGGGGTTGGAGCTAGATGATCTTTAAGGTCCTTTCCAACCCAAACCATTCTGTGATTGTATGATTCTATGACTGTAAGATGTGAGAGGGGTATCATTTCTTACAGGTTCATTTAGAAGAATAAAATAACGAATGAACATCAAGTTACGCCTAAAATTTTTAAAGTTCTCTGCTGGAATTACTCAGTGAGAAATAATACCACACTCATATGTAAATTATTGAAAGTTGCATATTGAAAGATTTCTAAACTTCATATAAATGTGGGGTCATCATTTGAGAAACAGCCAAACCTTCTGGAAGAAGGTACCTCAACTAGCACAGAATGGGACAAAACGTAAAGATCACTGACAGCTATGAGAAGAAAGGTATATTGCAAGCACATAGTTATAAAAAAAACCTTAGTCTAAAAAGAGCAGAAATGAAAAGAGCTACATCAGCAAGAACTACTTTATAATCCTGTATTTAAAAAGTTTTAATCTGAAAGTTGACATGGTCACACTGTAGGATAATGAAAATTGATAGGATTACAGCATAAAAGCTGGAGGTGTAGAGTGGTAGGGAAAGGATGAATACTTTTAGAAGCTCAAGACACTGAGAAGAAACCCATGAACTAATGAATAAGTATATGTTTAGGAGTCACAAACCCAGATTCTGCAACTGATTCATGTGACGTTACATAGACTGCTTAATACGTTTGGTCTTTGCTTGCTCATATTCAAAATGGAAATAAATGCTTGCCTGTCTTTCTAAAGCACTTCCAGCCTCAGGATAACAGTGTTTGAGTTTGTGTGTTCTTGCTGAAGCTGGAGTATTTTATCAGCAATATCGCTATCAATAATGTGTGTAATGCACAAAACAGGAATAAGTTTCCATTTTCCTTTGGCACAGGAAATGAAGTGGTATATTATAGTATGTATTTATGGCTTATATGCCAAGTAGTGTCTGCTTTTCTTGTTGATGCTGATCATTTCTCAGAGAGTGGTATATGAAATGCCAAATGGAAAGAATAGTAACATACATATAATTGTTCATTCATAGTTAGCTTGCAGCAATGAATTGACTTATCTTTGTGGAATCCTAAACAGTAAACTTTTTTGTGATTTCAAATTTGGTCCTTAACATCTAAAAGTTATTGTGGTTTTTGCTTCTACAATATCTAAAGCACACAAATGAACAATATTAAAGCAGTCGCTGTCTCTGCCTTCTCTCTCTCACAGAGGGAATGAAAATCAACCCCGCCCCATCCCAATCACTGCCTCTGCACACTTTAATTCCCAGCATTACCTAACTGGTAATGCAATAGGAGGAAATTGGAAATATGTCTTCCTCTTCACCAAAGGAAAGCATCATAATACTTGGTTAATTAATGAAAACATTTGAATAATCCATATTATAAATAATTACATCCCCTTCTGTTGTCACTTACTGTACACGTTAATTTATTTTCAGTGTCCACAAGGTTCTACAAGTAAATGTATACTTCTCCAAATATTGCATAAGCACACACACTAGCTAAAACAAAGGAGAGGAACAGTTTTTATATTCCAAAGTTAGGGAGTGAATATTTAAAACAACAATACATCCTACTGGTGAGATTAGAGCATTCCCTATGCTGCTGCTGGGGATAAATTACTCTGGATATTTAGATTGGAAAAAGTAGAACCTTGATGAGTTCTAACTTTCACAGCCAATGGAGCTGTGAAAGTTTAGACAGACAAAAGCATCATCTTCCTTCAGCCCTGTTCAGAATTGCCTATCGTCACACAGTTCAATTTAAGCTACACTAAAAACACAAAAATAAAGTCTCCTAACATACTTCCTTACAGAAAACTGTGTCAGTTAAATGCCTTTTATCTGTTTTTACTTCTTGCTTCCTTCTAATGGCTTTCTTCCTTTTATTGTCAAAACATGACCATGTGAAAGTACCAAAAGAACATCTGAATTTCACTGTGGGAAAAGGTAAACCTCGGCATCATGCAGTAATTTTTAGATATTATGTTTCAACTCCATATTAAAAGAAAAAAAAAGAAAAAAGAAAAAAAATCTGAAAATAAAGCTTTTAGAAATTACAAAGGTTTTTCTTTAGCTTTTATACAAAAATTACATATCTAGTATTTTTAATTTTTTCATCTCTAAAAAGATATCATATATAACATGGTAACTTATGAGAGCTATAGATTCCAGCCTCCCCACCACAGGAGAAAACAGAGATAGAAAACAGTGTATTGAAGTTATGTTTATAAGTGTCTATGAATGACTGAGTTATGCAAATGAAAATCTAAACGTCAATACTGACCTCAAAGTGTATTGCTTAATTGAGGATGGATAGGATTAGGATTCTGGCTTAGGACCAAGTTGAGATCTGAAATTTGTTCCCTCCTCCACCTAGTTTCCAAGAACAAGTTGCATGCATGTAGTTTTGTCTGTGAAACAGTTTAAATATTTAAATTCCAATTTTAGATCCTCAAAACACTATTGCTTTCAATGTGATTTTCTTTTTTTTCCTCAACTTCCCAGTCATCTAAAATTTTTCTGCTAATGGTGCCTGGTAACAGTTGAATTTCCATGTTACCGACTGCTGCTTTGCTCACAGCAAAACCTTGTCCAGTGGCATGGCTAGTTCCACCTGCATCAACCTGGAAGAGTCTACTTACGACAAGGAAGGGAGATAGACTTTGCGAAACCACATTGCTCCACATCCAGTTATTTTCTGCAGTCCATTATCAGCAAGCCATAAGCATCGCCCATACGGTATCTTTTGCAGGGGAATTCTTCCAGAAGTAACCTTTATTTAAGGTTGTCATATATTTTCTAACATTCTGAAGAACACAAGACACAGCTGGGGAGGGAGTCAGCGCTCAGTTGATGCTTAAGTGGTTGATCCAACTAGGGGATGCCCTGACCTGTTGGCTCCTGTATCCTGATGCGCAGAGCCAGCTTGTCCAGCACTTTATACACCACGCACTGCAAATAAACAGCCTGCAAGGATCCAGCATGTAACGAGCAGCAGCCATGTATCCTCAGGGTTCAGTTCCTGGGTTAGGAGACTGTCCGCTTGGCCTCGACTCCTGCTGACTGATGAAGTAATGAAAATAAAACGTTATGGTCTTAACTACCTTCAGCCATCCCAAGATATCACATGCATGAAGGCTTAGTAAAAATATATAACAACATTTAGCAGCATTTAAAGGCCAAGTTTTAGAAAAAAACTTATGAAGTTCAACTCGGAGGTAGTAGCTAACATATTTTCTGATACATTCCCAGGTTTTGCCTAATTTCCTATATGGGATTAAAGGAACTGAACATAATTCTGTGTGCTCAGCTAGTTTGTAGCATCCATGCGCACCGCTAACTGCACGCTGATTAGAACTTGTAGAGATCATTCCAAGTTTTGTTGTTGTGCCAGCAGCTTGCCAGAAGCACCCTCACAACATTTTCAGCGCTGTTGGTGAGACAGGTGGCACGTACTCTGCTTTCCATTTGAAAAGGAGTTTATCCAATCAGTCATTTTCTACCCAGCTCTCTTTCTATGTTAAACATCTTTATCAGCATGGTCATCTTCTGGCCAGCGTCTTAAACTGCTGTACCTCTTCCTAACCAGCGCTTCACCATGACTACCTGGGACAACAGCCTTTCCCAGCAGCGATTCCTCACGTCAACGACGGCAGAGAACTGCACCGTCGCCTCTGCTCGCTTTCGTAACGCCAAGCTGGTTAGCACACAGCTTCTGTCAGGGAGCGGGTGATCAGCCTGTTGGAAGGTAGATTTCCTTGGAAAGAGGTAGACAGCTGATTTCTAGAGGTTTAGCAGAGCATAGCACGCAAGAGCTGAAATGTGCATGAGGTATGTTGAATAATAAACACCCGTGTTTCCGTAGGAGTGCTGGTGAACAGCAAAACAGATGGATTTACTCCATACTCAGCAACCCCCAGAAAAGACCTGTAAAAATAACTATGTGTACACAGTAATAATAACTGTATAGACCAGTAAATACTAAATCTTTCCTCTAGGCATGAAAAGCTATTGCTCATTTAACTTTTAATGGACTTTTATTATAATAATTAAAATAATTGCTCCTCATCCACAGTTAGGAAAATCAGGTAAACATTGTTTTTTTACAAATGCGGGGATTGAGACATGAATCTGATGAGCTGCAAAATGCTAGGGAAACAATTAATAGTATAATTTAATTTAACTGGCATCTATGTGCATGGTACTGAGCCAATGAAAAACAAATGTAAGTTGATTTCCAGAGGGAATTAAAAAATAATATCCCACAATGTCAAACCACATTTTTAAGGATAGTTAACAAATTTGTTGTTTTACTTCACTGAATTACAATTTCTATTCAGCAGTGTTTATCTTTATATGTACTTTGCTTGGTTTATGAAGTATTTAGTTAAGAACTATGTGGAATTCTGACTAAAAACAATTAGTATAATCACCATAAAATGATATATATATGCAATAGTTATTTTTTAATATCATAAATAGATCTGAAAATAGAAGCACATAGGGAATCATCGTTCAGCTAGAGCATCCTGGCAGGCTAATCAGGAATCCATTTTCAGCGTGTTATTTTTTTTAATGTTTTCGAATTATAAATAAAATAATTGCCAGTAAAAGTTACAGATGACAGAAATTGGTAGGGTTCTGAATCAGCAGAGAAATCTTGCTTAAAAAACTAACCAATTTTATCATCATAAATCCCAGATTATTTTTCAGAGTTTACAGTCATGCCTGGGAAAAGGACTATAGGCTGAAGGAGAGGAAAATTGTAGCGTTAAAAGGGGTGTAGTGTCCTTTAGTGTATTATATTAGATAGCTTGTTAGAAAATGAATAAATGTGATCCTTCATGTGAACACAAAGTAAAAGGTGACCAGGGTGTTACAAATTCAGTGACATTATTATTACAACTTCAATGCATGCTGGATATGATCCAGCAGTGTGCCCAGGTGGCCAAGGCGGCCAACAGCGTCCTGGCCTGGATCAGGAATAGTGTGGCCAGCAGGAGTAGGGAAGTGATCGTGCCCCTGTACTCGGCCCTGGTGAGGCTGCACCTCGCATCCTGTGTTCAGTTTTGGGCCCCTCACTACAAGAAGGACATTGAGGTGCTGGAGCATGTCCAAAGAAAAGCAACAAAGTTGGTGAGAGGTCTTAGAACACAAGTCTTATGAGGAGCAGCTGAGGGAACTGGGGTTGTTCAGTCTGGAGAAGAGGAGGCTGAGGGGAGACCTTATCACTCTCTACAACTACCTGAAAGGAGGTGGTAATGAGGTGGTTGTCGGTCTCTTCTCCCAAGTAACTAGTGATAGGATGAGAGGAAACGGCCTCAAGTTGCACCAGGGGGGTTTAGATTGGATATTAGGAAAAATTTATTCAATGAAAGGGTTATCAGCCATTTGAACTGGCTGCCCAGGGAAGTAGTTGAGTCACCATCCCTGGAGGTATTTAAAAGACAGGTAGACATGGCGCTTAGGGACAGTTTAGTGGTGGACCTGGCAGTGCTACGTTAATGGTTGGACTCGATGATCTTAAGGGTCTTTTCCAACCTAAATGGTTGTATGATTTCTATGAAAGTTTTTGCAGTAGGAAATTTAGTTTTATTGTCCATGTTCTAAAAAGGATGCTTGACAAATAAGTATTCTCAAAGTTAATAAATAAATAAATAAGAATATTGTTTGGCCTGTAAAATCCGATTTCTTATGGATTTTCTGGTATCACATATAATGATTATACAGTAGTCATGAGCCTTGGAATGTATTGTTTTTCTTACTGCTCATTTCAGACATCTAATAATGGTCTCTAAATATTTGTTAGCAGTAAAGATTAAGAAAAACAAATAGAACAACTAAGTTAGGAACTAGTATGTATTTAACAGTTTTGTAAATCAGCTCCACTTACTTTGCAGAGCAAAACAGGTTCTAAGGGCAGCCAAATTTTACATTATTTTACAATTAATTTTTCCTGAAAATTTCTTTGTTTGACTTCATAGCACAGAAGGGAATTGAGGACCTTAGCTTTCTAGGGCATATGACCTCAACAAGCCTGTTTGCAAGATTTACAATGATCCAAATACAGAATACTAAGATTTGGAAAAAAACCTGAGTGCTTGTGTAGATGAAGGTTGCATCTTATGCGTCTTATGCAACCTGGATTGCTATGCCTTAGGGTGCCCGGTCATGGTAAGTTTTCTTAAGTGGATGTGGCATCTTAACAGGCCAGCATTGCTGCCTGGTTTTTGGTAACTTGGCAGTAGAGCCTAAAATTTCATTTGCGGCAATTCACAATAAGGTATTATCCAAAACCAAAGTTGTATATCTTGAAAAACTGAGTTATAACAATGAGAAACAATTCACAAGTAACTGACATACTAAATCTGGATGTCGTTTGGTTATGGTGCAGTGGTGTTCCACCCCACTACAACTCAGCTATTGCTATGAAAATATTGCTTTCTGTTATAAAATATGGTTCTCAGAACTACACATGCTATGCCAAATGGATCTCTGTCCATGATTTCTGTGAATATATGATTTCTGTGTACCCTGATTTTCTGTTCATCTCAGAAAAGAATAAACAAGTTCTTCACTTTCTCTCTTAGTGGTAATTTAAAAACAAAATGTATTTTACATATTTAAGATTTCACTTACCATTCTTCACGTACCTTCTCCCTCATATTCCTTCATGTAACTATAAGAAGGAAGAGAGGTAAGACTGTTAACTGCAGAGCAGAATTAAGATGCACGAAAGATAGCTGATTCCTTTAACTCCCCAAATTTCTGCTGTTTACTTCTTGCATAAATTTATAAATTCCCTGGGGAATCATTGGGATGATAATAAATACAGCAACAAAAACCTTGTCTTGTTTCAGCCATTCTACTGCTGACCCATGTTTTCATGGATAGAACTGTAAAACACTATTAAAGTTTTCTCTACTTATGAATTTACTGCACCTATGTTTTAAATATTCAGCATGATGAACACTTTTTATAGAGAAAAATTTCTCCCTGTAAGTGCTTAGCTCTCCTTTGTTGATGCTGTAATCAGTGAAGGATTTCTTATAATCTCATAGGATTTATTTGTGCCACTGTTTCTCAGTGATCTCAGCTATTCTACATAGCTACCAATAATTTACATTTTCATTGTCTGAATGTGCATAACATGCTGCACCAGATCAACGGCTCATCCAGCCCTGTACCCTCTCTCCATGAGTTAGACGGAGCTCTTCTTTGGTCAATGGTAGATGCTGGAGAAAAGACTAGAAGAAAGTGAACAAACAGAGAATTTTAGGGATTATTAATGAACAAACAGAAAATAAAAAAGAAGACCACTGTTTGCTCATATCTTGAATATTTTTGGTAATTCTGATTTCTTCTTTATCTGGGGGAAAAAAAAAAAACAAACCACACAAAAAACCCACAACCGAAAAAAATGTGGAAAAAAACCCCCAAAAATTTAAAAATTGAAGAGTTCTGCTAAGGAGATACCTGAAGATAAGGTTTATCTTCCTAATGGGTCATGACAAAGTAGGCTAGGTCTCTCAAGTTTGGGTTTCATGGGGTTAGAGAGAACCCATATGGTAGATAACTATGAAAATAAGTGTTAATGGGATGGTGAACAGAGATTGTGTTGGTTTCTTTGTTTTACTGCCTCTTCTAGTACAATGACTTAGGTGACATCAAATAAAGTGATCAGAGGAAGGTCAAAGTAAACATTATCTCCTATGTACATTCTCCCAGTCATTAATGATTTGAGAGGCCTATGTCAATCCCTTTCCCATCTCTTTTCTAAAGAATCTCAACGTTTATTTACTCTTTCTTTCTATGGAGTTGTTCCACATTTCTGATAGTCCTTTTTGCCTCTGTCTATTTCTTTTCGTATTTCTGTTTGTTTCTTTTTCATATAGAGATCATAACTGCATGTATTATTCAAGACAGGGGAATATTAGTGCCCTATATAATGGTATCCCATTTTTTCCTGATCTTTCCTGCTAAATCTTTACACCTCAGTTAACATTTTGAACATATTTCCAGAGATCTTCTATCTACACCCTCTTGTCAGGGAATATTAACTACAATCACACATTAACTGAGATTTTTTTTTTCTTATGTATTAAATCCTTTCATCCCTTAATTTTATTTGCTGTTTTATTTCACAGTCATTCAGGATAGAGAACCTTCACAGTTCTTGATAGTCAGCTTTAATAACTGACCATATAAAATTGTGCAAAAGAGACTTGGCCATTTACTTTTTATTGTTGTTTCTGTATCCTTTATGAAATCATTGAACAACTGGTATCCCACTACTCTCTTTATTTGTGAAAATTATACATGTAGTTTTTTATTTGTTTCCTTCCTCTTGGCCATGTGTTAATTCATAAAGTGTATATGTGAATGCATACTTTGTACATATCGTGTATGCAGGTGTTGGCAGAAAATAGTTCACTCAATTAACATCCTGGTTTTGCAGAAATGAAGTATAAAGGAAAGAGGGAATCAGTTTCTGGGCAGTTTCTGCCTATGATTTGGGGATAAAAATATTTGACAAAAAGTGTAACTCAAATTTATGGTTAGTTTTATCCAGTAGATGCCTGACAGTTGATAGAGAAATTAATGATCTCTGTACCATCAACACATTTTAGAAATTCTCTTGTGTTAGTATCAGTTACAGTGAGAAGTCATTTATGTACTTTTAAAGTATTTATTTTAAGATACTGCTTTTGGCTCTTCTTTTGCTTGTCCTTTTGAGTTGGGCATTGATAAGAGACAATACATTCATTTGACCTTGTCTAGCCTTCCTGGGTAGTCCTGGTGACAGAACAAGTAGTATATACATTTACATTCTATTTTTAGAAATGTATTCATTCCCCTCCCTCACATTGGGTGAATGTTTGAGATATTTCTCGTGTGTCTCCCATCACTAGCAGGTCGATTATATTAGCGCTAAGAGAAAGATTCAATCTGTTTATCAATCTAATCTAGCCTCTGTACATGCAATCTTCATCACTGTCTTGGTTTTTGTTATGAATGTCTTCTGTGTGGGAGACTTGATTTAGGGTAGTTTTAGTGTTAGCTGTTTCACTTGCTTTGAAGCAAATTGGAAGTGCTCTCTTGGACAGTTAGTGAAGATTGGAAACGAATAGTGCAAGAGTAATAAATTTTTAAGTGTTTGAAACCTATAATGAGTGATACTCTTATTAAGCCCTAAATT
The DNA here is from genome assembly GCF_000687285.1 of Phaethon lepturus. Classification (NCBI taxonomy): domain Eukaryota; kingdom Metazoa; phylum Chordata; class Aves; order Phaethontiformes; family Phaethontidae; genus Phaethon; species Phaethon lepturus. The sequence goes on along the minus strand of NW_010528469.1, from coordinate 7,341 downwards.
TGCTGTAATACTATCTGAAATCAAACATATGTGATAAAAATCAGTGTGACTGTAAGGGACAAAATGCAATTTACTCAGTGTTTTTTCATACATGCTTTGTTTCTAAATATTTGTGAGACTGACAAATTAATGTAACAATTTAGTTGACAAAGTACAACACTTGCTGACTTAAATGATTGGATTAATTGAAAGAGAAAAGTTTATAGAAAAAACTTATTTTTCACACTGTAAATGCTACTAAATTTAGATATGCAGATCTAGTTTTCTTAAAAATGGTGGAGTTCCTTAGAATTATAGAAGAACTATACACATACTGAGTAATTTTAGTCAGACCAAATGTTTCTGCAGAACATTTCAGACAAAAAGCTATAGAAAAAGTTGTTTTGGATAATGATTTTTTCTGTATACATGAAAATAACCAAGTCAATTTACATAAAAAAAATGAAAGCCAAATGAAAAAGTGAAACAGTAAATTCTGAACAAGTTTGTTTTCCCAATTTGTTCTGAAGATTAAAAGTAACAGGAAAAGAAATGTTACTTGAAATAAAATCTAAAATTTAATCTTAACTATAGTATCTATTGTGCCCATCACATATGACAGAAAGTGTAGTACCAGAGATTTGTGTATGTATTCCAGTGGGATACAGGCAAGAAGCCAATAAAGAAAAGTTTATATATGTTCCAAAATAGTCTAAAGATTTTGAAGGGACGTCTGCTGTCTATAACCAGTAGAAGTGGAAGTCAGGAACAGGCAAGAGAGGGAATTATTTGCCTTGATATTGGAAAGATAGCCTCATTAAACTGGCTAATTTAGGGCCAGATTTCAGATGTAGCACAGCATGCTACTCATACTGATATACTATTTGTAGACAATATTGCTACTATGCATTTCAAAATTTGTGAACACAAATTTATATATTAAGAATGAAACGTGAACTATTTGTTATGGGATGTACATTGACAATTTATATGAATTTGATGAAACCATCATATGTGAACCTGGCACCTTTTCTAAGTTACATAATTTACTCAGCAGAGCAAAAAGAGGGATGGAGTATTACTGATATAATTCTGCATTTTTAACTGTGCAAACTGTAATCTCCACTATATAGCAACTGAAAGCAATCTTGAACAGCTACGATATATTTGCTTTCAATAAATTTTATTGGCAGTAATAAAAGGAAAAGTGATACTTCTTAATCACTTTAGAAATCTTTCTGGTCAGTTACGTTCTTTTTTTTTAATCAGTGGTTTCGGCAGTGATTTCATACATACACTGTGCCTTTTCGTGTATCCATATGTGAATATTAATATTTGATTAATTGATACATTAACAGGCAGAAATAAACAGACAGTTTGATATCTGCCTCTTTTTGAAAATAGAAAGGAATATATAATAGCTAGTAAGAATAAACTAATAGTTTAGAGGAAGAACACAAAAGTACTATCATGCTTTGCTATACTTTAAGGTGTTAGTAGATCTTTGTTGCTATAGACAGTATGGTAGCTCGAACTTAATGCTTGGCTATTGATGCCTATCCTTGAGTAGTTAAGTAGTTACTTTTTAGAACTTGGTAAATTGCAAGTAAATTGCTTTGAGAACACTGCAGGTGGAAAATGAAAACAACTGAGAGATTATTTTTTCACATGAACCAAAATAGAAGCTTACGGATGTTGTAAGCTGTGTCTAAAATAACAATGTTATCAGAAAAAGAAGTAATGTACAACTAAGACTATGTAATATTCATAAAAGTTATACTGTTGGTAGAGCTAACTCGTTATCAAACTAACCAAGACTGACTTGGCTTTCAAAGGAGTTCACAAATAAACAAACAAACAAACCAACCTGTTTTGCATAGACATATTTCTTGACAGTTTGCAATTAGTTTTGCCTTAAGAAGTTTTGGAATGATCATGCACATAGTCCTTTTTGACTTTTAAATGCTCCATGATGTCAAAGCTCCCACTTGAATCTTTTTCATTACTAAGATCCTGTAATGACCAAGGAGAGTGATGCTACAGTGTAGATGACATGGCTGGAAACTCAGTGCGATAGAAAGGAGATTTGTGACAATGAAAAAAAACCCCAAAAACAAAAAAACAAGGAAAGGGCAATGAAATGCAGTAGTAAATGGCTGTGTTTTGACTACTTCAGGGGATAGATGGAAGTCAAAACTGCAGGTGGTTGGTCAAAGTAAATTTTTTTTCTGAGCTAACAATTTCAATTGTTGTTATTTGCTGCCAAAAATAAAATTCTGAACCAAAAATATTTCCTTATTATTTTATATATTAAATTCAGGACCTGTGTTGAAGGACTTCAAAGAGATTTTTGACTGGTGGGCTTTTTCTTCCCTGAGTTATAATTTTTTGACTTTTCATGTTTTGCCTGATCGAGAAGAAAAATGAATTTCATTGTACTTCCAGTACAATTGCAAAATTTCCTATGAAATCAATTGGGGTTTTTTGCTTCCAAACAATATTACAGATTATTCCTAGGGCAAAGAGATGTGTCAGAGTATATAGCTTAAAAACTGAGAAGATTCTAAGCAAAGTTTGGTGGAAAAAAAAATTATCGATCATCTATTTCCATCCTTTTTTATCTGTCAATACTGTGAGAAGGGATTTAGGCTGTTGCAGGTAAGGTCAGCAAGAAGGTAGGACTTGCACCAGAGCAAAATCTCTCCAAGATGTATTTAATTTTGTTTTAAGATAAGGGGAATGGATTATTATTTTTTTTACTCACAGGGACTCAAATGTTGCAAAACTAGGATGACATCCATGGCATCAGATAACAAATAAGATGAGAATGGCTGTGCTTCTTCACTAAGTCATATGAGTGACAGTGAAGCCTTTCTTGCCCACCTCGGATAAAGAATGAGTGACACGGTCTGAAAAAGAGAGAGGTATGCAGGAAAACTATCATGTTCCAGGCAGAAACTCATGGAAAAATAGAAACCCAAGGGGTTTGGCATCCTAAAGAGAGCTTTTCCTGCAAATCCATTTCCTTTGATTGCCACATTTATGGGACTTAACAATGTTGTTTTGGCTTGGCCAGATATGTATTCATCCTTAATAAAGATGTTGTGTACTTTTAATCTGTGAAATATTTGGTTAATTCTAGACAGAATATTTTGCTACAGAAAATCTTTCAAGGTTTTTTCCTCATTCACCATTTCAGAACATCCCTTTTACAAGACTTGCTTCCATCTGTTCTGTACAGTTCGTTCTAAGCAGGGAAGAATTTGACTGGGTTTTAGTTTCTTTTCATTTTGGTGATGCAGTGTTTTTAATTTCATTCTCAACTAAACAAGTATTAATGTACAGTTATGTTTAGGTAAAATTATTATTATCATTACAGGTAGTTACTTCTAGCATTGCATTCCAGGGTTTAAAGCCATCATTTAGCAAATGTCAGTAGTAAATCTGACTTTTCCATGTTTGGCTAGATTGAGATTACTTCTTTTCACCTTCTTTGATAATCATTTAATTCCACAGTTCACAAGAAGACTAAAGTAATAATTCAGACAACGAACAGCATCTTATTCTTCCGTTTTCTGTTGCTCCAGGTTTGTTTTGTTTTATTTTTCATTTCAGCAGCAGGAGAGAATTCTTCTGTATCACACAGCATGGGTGTCACTCATTTAGATGTTCTGCACCATTGACAAGTATTGGTCTTGTAGCTGTTTCTAGCAGCTCTGTCTCAAGTGTCTTTTAACTATGTTGTAGGTTCATTTTACCAATTGTTTTTGATCTTTTAAGTCCATCAATTCCAGACATCTGAAAACTCTCATCTGCAAGTTTTCAAAAATTAATATCTGTCTTTTCCTGTTATGTCTCACTGTTTGTTTACCTTTCTTACCCCTCTGCAAAGTTCCATCACCTTTCTCTAACAGGCTCTGGACTTCAATAATTACCTCAGAAAAGTTGCCTAAAGAGCAAATAGAATCCCCATTAACTCCCAAATACATTGTTTTTTTGACAAGTTTTCATAAAATACAATATTTTTTTTCTTTCTCTATACCGAAGCAGTGCTATTCTCTGATTTTATGTCTACCTAAAGGACTAATTATGGACTAGTCAAGCCTCATACAGAGCAAATCTCTGGAATTACAAGATTTTCCTCCCACTCTTTGTATGATGGAAACAGATATTACACACTACATCAGAAAACCACAGTATGCATCTTGTTAACGTAAATGAGACTGAGCAGGCTGGTCCAAATTCAGAAGTAATGTATAACATAATATGAATTAGGCTCATACTTTTTTGTATTCCTTTAACAATTCTGTATACTTCATACCTGTAGGTCTAAGCTGACTTAATATATGTGCTAAAAGTAGCATTGCACTAAATCTGCCATATCTTGGCTGCTAGTGACTGTGCTATTGCCTATTTACCTGCGGTTGTATAGACTAGGGGAGTGTGATGAGGGCAGGAGCATGCATGCAGCCAGGAAGCAAGGATCAATGACTTAAATGTTGCAAGTAAATCTCAAACTCAGGTTTTGCACAGTATAAAGGGGAAGATACCTTTAGATACCTTTAGTTGCGCCAGGGGAGGTTTACATTGGATATTAGTAAAAATCTCTTCACTGAGAGGGTGGTCAGGCATTGGAACAGGCTGCCCAAGGAGGTGGTGGAGTCGCCATCTCTGGAAGTGTTCAAAAAATGTGTGGATGTGGCGCTTCAGGACATGGTTTAGGGGGCATGGCGGTGTTGGGTTAATGGTTGGACTTGGTGATCTTGAAGGTCCTTTCCAACCTTAGTGATTCTGTGATTCTGTGATTCTGTGATTCTGTGATATGAGGAATAATTATAAACTGAATGCAGTGTAGGGACAGAGGAGGTAGTAAACGATTTTCTTGCTATAAGATTACCTAGAACGGAAAACATGTCTCCATATCCTCTACTTGGATAGCTACTACTACCTTGGCTCTTCTCTGAAGCTGCCTCCAGTGTATCACTTTTCTTTCCACTTTTTTTACTATAGGAATTAACAATCAATTTAAATGCATCAGTAACATCTGTTGCATCTTAAGAAATAAATAAATTAATGGACAAAAATATGTACAAAGTTAGTCACTTGCACTTCCATTAGGTTATCAAAGTAGAGTATCTTCCTTCAATACCCAGATATTTGGAAAATAAATTCCTAAATGAGTAGCCCTTTGTTTCCTGTCAGACATCCTAACATCATTAAGTGTAACTTCAGGCCTTTGACATATCCTTGAAATAGTTTCAGATGGGTTCCTACCGGTCCAAGGAAAAGACAGGTTATTCTGCTTAAGGTGAGCTCTAAAGCATGTGGGATTTCACTGGAGCAGCTAGTTAAAATTCTCCTTGCTGGTGCAAGGCTAGTACAACATTAGGAATTTACACTCTTTTGGACTCAGTAATGAAGATTTGTCAAAAGTGAAATGAGGGCTCTGAATTTCCTGGGAAACAAATTAGAAATTCAGAGAGTTTGGTTTGTGCTGAAGATGGAAAGGTCTATTGGGGGCCAGAGCACTGAAGCTAGGGAGTGAAAAACTAGCCTTCTGAAGAGGGACAGAAAAAAAAAGGGGGGGGGGGAATTAAATAAGATAGACAGAGAAAGGTAATAGGGCTCTCATACAGGTTTCATGAGTTTTAAATAAATGTCATAACAACTTAAAAATTCATATGGGTTTAATCTAATGCAAATCAAACTTGAGCAGCTGTGAGCTGAATCAGACATAAAGCATTACAGGAACGCACAAAAAATATTCTCATCCTTATTCCCTACTTTTCTGATATAAAAAACTGGACAGATTTCTTGAGAGACTATATGTTCAGCTCAACAACCAAGTACTGGATATGCATTGCTTTTGGTAAATACACTGTTCGTGTCTCTTGCAAAGCTGATATTCCAAGTGTTGAAAAAAAGAGCAAAACAAAGAAACCCCCTTTGCATCTTTGCAGCATGCATGTTACCACATCAATGTAAGATGATATTTTATATTGTCTGCTTTTTGGAGAATATAGCTTATACTGCCTGATGTTCTTGAAAACAGTACATTTGGATGAATACTGGAAGTTAGGGACCTGATCCAGTTTACAGCTCTATTCCAGTAAGCACCAATATCCATGTAACACATTGTGCAAAATTCTGAATCAAATAAAACGTAGAAGTCATCAAAATATTATCCTTACAATTTAGATTTTTTCCTCTGTAAATATATAAATAAGAGAAACAATTTGGTTTGAACATGGGAAAATGTTCTGAAGGACAGACTGCTGATTTCATTTGTAAAATAAAAGGGTTACACATGTTAAAATATAATCCAGGGGTCATTTTAGAGGCAAGATTGATTTTGCAGACCACAGCTTTTTGAGACGAACTGGGAGATTGCATTCATTTCTTTTTTTCCTTTTTTCCCAGAAGACCAAAACAGACTTGCTGGGAAACAACAACAAAAATTTGCCCCTTGCCCCTGCCAAACTCAAATGAAACCCTGTGATTGATAAGTAGAGGTGTTAGAAGATACAGGGACAGTGTACATCTTCAGAACAGCTTTGGTCAGGTATCCTGTAGCCTTTTACTTCTAACTTTTGAACATGGGTTTGCTCATGAACCTGTTTCTGCAGTGCCATAAATATATATTTTTCCCTCAAAGGATAAAGTAGTGTAGAAAAATGTGTAAAAAAGAGCTTGCATATTAAGCAACTCAGATCACAAATTACTTTAACTTTGATTTACCTTGCAACATGGAAAATATTTTTTTCATGTTGCACATTGTGAAAATTAATCTTCAAAATGGTTGGAATTTCAGTTCAAATATCACCATGGTAATATGATTATCCAAACTATCTACATCTCTAGATGCGGAATTTAAATCTCTTAAGAACAGAGGGGTTAATGAAATTTCAGGGGCTTGTTTTCTCAGAGGTCAGAGATACCGCAGCAACTTTTTATCATTATATTTTATATTTCTTTTCCACTTAGATCTGAAATTACAGTGGAAAATACAGATGAAATCTTATGTAAAAGGAAAAAGCAAAAAATGACCCCGACTTTCTTAAGCATCAAAGAAACTCTCATCAAGTTCAGGTAATTCTTATTTTATCTGAGCTGGTTTAATTATTTTTTCTCAAAGAGAACATTATGAATTCTTACACTTTTTAATCACTTATGACAGATGTTTTAGGAGCTGTGAAAAAATTAGATCAGGAACCTTGAAAAAAGTTCACAGTGAAGTTGCCTGGCAAGTCATTGGAAAATCTTCAGGTAATGAGGTGCCTCAAAAAAGAAGAATTTACAGAATCACTGAATCATTAAGGTTATAAAAGACTGTTAAGATCATCACGTCCAACCATTAACCCA
>NW_010528468.1:14267-16073 GCF_000687285.1 Phaethon lepturus | reverse complement strand
GTCGCCATCACTGGAAGTGTTCAAAAAACATCCAGATGTGGCGCTTCAGGATGTGGCTTAATGGTGTTGGGTTGATGGTTGGACTTGATCTCAGAGGTCTTTTCCAACCTGAATGATTCTGTATCTTTTCTCTACTTACAGTAAGTGAGTTCATGTGAGACCAATTTAGAGTTTTACTCTGAACTTTTGTGTATGACAGAGATGTTAAATTCAGAAGGAGGGAGGACACTAACTTTCCAGCACTATTATACAGCTCAGTGATGATTTCCCCAAAAATGCTGGTTTTCCTATTCAGGCTGTATCTCAGTAAAGTTTTAAAGTTTTACAGATTTTAATGAACATTTTTTAATGTTGCTGGATTAATGTTGCTGGATTAATGTTCCTTTGTGGTGGTACTGTCATGCAACTATAATCCATACCTTCAGCCAGGTAATTTTTTCCACTACAAAAGGAGTAAAATAGTTTGATTCAATCATACCTGTTCTTTGTACATGGTATCCAAGTGTGAGTTATGTTCTCCCAATCTAGATAGAATGGAATTGGAATGCTAGACAATCGTTAGATTTTTAACTGGGGAAAAAAAATAAATTGTATTACCATGTTCTATGCCACTTAATTCAGTGAGTATTGCCCAGAGTGATTGTTTTTCAACTTAAGTTGAGAAAAAGAAGAAGCTGTCCCCAAATTTGAGCATTATAACCCTGTATTTAACTAAATAATAACTTTGACTACAATTTCTGTGGAGAAAAAACCAAAAACACACAAACCAAAAAACCTAAACCTCAGGTGTTAGTGCAGTGGCAGCTCTGCTTACCTTACCTCTTATGTGAAAGTCACTCGCTTTGAAAAGTCTGCCTTGTAAAAGGTCGTTCCTGTGGATATGCGAGTCACAGGTAACAGTGGAAGCAGTATAATCAGCGGGGACCGTTTCTAACCATTACCTAGTAGCATTTCTTCAGTGCTTACTTTGTCAAGACACGTGGCATTTGAACTTAAAAGCATGACAATGAGTTATGCGGACATTCTCTCTTTATAGATTATGTCTAGCCAGGGGATCTTGTTCACCCTTGAAAATAAGGGGTCATGACATAACTGTGCAAAAGAAGACATGGCATCTCTGTGCACTGAGTAGTGTCAGGCTGAGTCCTGCTGGGTTGCATGCATGCACATCACTCTAGGTTCTACTAGTTCTGAGTGTTGAATCTGCCCTGGAACAGTAGGACATAAGGTAGGGTATTTCTATTCCAGGAACTCAACTTCTAGGGGTTACTGGCTGAAAGACAAAGCGCAGAGGAATGCAGATAACAATTTGATAATTTTGCTTTGCTAGAAAAACATCTTCTGCATTCTGGACAAAATTTACAGATGCTTTTCTAACCTCTGTTATTGCGATATCCAGCTCACTCCAGGGAGGTATGTACGGGAAATGATACCAGAAGGACAACTTGACAGCAGTGACCTGCAGTAACTCCATTTGCCCTTCATAACAGGGAAGAGCTGTCACAATTGCTACTGTCCAGTGACAGCAGAAATGTCCCAGATCAGTTCTGATACCCAGAGAGTGTCTTCCGTGCACAAGGAACATATGGAAGAGCAAGGGCCATGTCACTGATGTAGAAGCATCTTCCTCCACTTCTATACCTACATGTTTCTGTTTGTAATTTCAGACACTGCCTTGTCCTTTCACTTGGTATTTTCCTCCTTCATAGCACCAGCATGTGTCTAGCCATTCCTAGAATTGCCTTTGCAATTAATATTTTTATAATTAAGCTGTTTGAACTTTTTCTGCCTTTTGTTTGGTCCACC
>NW_010528468.1:4937-14236 GCF_000687285.1 Phaethon lepturus | reverse complement strand
TGTTTGTGGACCCCCCCCCCCCCCCCCCCCCCCCCCCCAATATCATCTCTTGTAGTATTTTCTACTCACTGAGGTGCTTTGCCATGTACAAAGCCCTGGCTTTCTTTTTCAGGAATCTTGCCATCTGTTGCGTACCTTGTACTAGCCCAATGTGTGAAAGTTAGTAAGACTCAGCTCATGTTCTCTTTTCCTTGTTTGTTCCGCTTACAGGCTTGCCATCTTACTCAGAAAGAAAATCGAACTATATGAACATTAGACTTTTTAACAATATATAGAGGAATTTCAAATGGGAATAGAAGTCAGTCTGTAATTGAGATTGTAGTGCATTTTCATTTTGTGCCTTAATTTTTATCTCCCTTTCTCCGTTAAACAAAATCTCCCTATTTCAGAGTACTCATTGCATATATGTTCTAAACTACAATGTAATGAGGCCATACGGTTTGGGGTTCACAATTCAGTTTTTCTCATGTATTTGAATATAGACAAATGTGAGTTAGTTGAGAATCGCAAAAATAGTGGGTGTACTTAAATTTACTGTTAAAAGTTTTCGAGCTCCTTATTAAGAAAAAAAAATAGGTAAGTTAACTTCCTCAAAGTCTTCAAACAGACATATAGTACCTTTAGTACTGGATATTTTCGTTATCAACAGTTTTATTTTTCCCAAGTTGGTTTAACACTGGTATAAAGTATCTGATCTGCTGAATGTAATGTGTTCTTATCAGGCTCACGTCCCTGCAAAATGCATCAAAAAGTAAAACCTTACTGCAGTCTTCTCAGTGAATGAAGATTTAATTGCCTTCAAAAGAATCTTTCTGTGTATCTTGGGAAAGAGAGGAAACTGCTCAGTTACTATTCAGTATGCTTTCCCCGCAGACAGTCTGAAATTTGGAACTTGCTTTTGGAAGCTGAAACCTTCAGGTCAGAGGATTAGGAAAACAATGGAAAATGCCCTTTGTAAACTTTCTCTCAGAGACAAGAAAAGCCTTTTTTAAGAAGTTGAAAAGAAAAACTCAGAATGCTGCAAAATGAGGAACAGTCAGTCCTTTGTGCTCAAATGGTTAAAGTCTCCACTATAGTGAAACACGTCATTAAAATTTTGGCAGCCATACTGAAGTGTCAACATTGGACTAACCTAACCAAACGTGATGGATTGGCACATGAGTGTCTTGCAGTGCTACATCTCAACACAATTTCACAGTTTCTCTAACATCTTTCTTTTCCTTCTTTCCCCCCCCCTGCTGTATTCCTTCTTTAAAGGAAGGTGCATTTTATTTTGATTGTTTAGTTCTTGTGTTTTTAAAATTTATTCCTTCACATTTGCATGGCTACCTGTTTGGAGTTATGGTGGGTCTTTGATTTTCCTGACCATTAAATAAGTCTTGAATTTTACCTCATCATACAGCATAAACTGAAATTTTTCATACTTCTCTGTCTGTGTGCCTAGGATTCTGGTTTATATTTTATTGCTCTTTTATGAATTGGGAAAACCTTGAAAAATAGTAGCAGATTTTGAGAAGTGGTTTCCATATTATTTTCTGTGTAACTGGAAATGCATTTCCTTGCAGTTTTGTCTGTGGGTTTTGTTCAGGGCTCTGTTTGATTTGAAAGCAATTAAATGGAAAATAGACACTACAGTTTTAGAGTTACTCTGCAGGTTTCTCTGCAGCGCTGATACTTGGGAATTAGGTTCAGAACTGGAGTGGCTGGCTGTAGTCATGGAGAATATCAAATGTGGATTTTCAATATAGGGCATGAGAAACACTGAGTTCCTGGGACGTGAGGTTATCTGGGGAATTCTGAACTAAGAGAAATACGGATTGAGAGAAGTCTACTGTTAAATGAATTTTAAGGTGAAGAATTGAGAGATATCTGTGCGTCTTTAAGGAATTCTATTGTTCTATAATATATTCTGTATATCTATAATACTGGGTTTTTTTTCCAGTAAGAGAAACAGGGACCAAAATTGACAAGACAGGAAGAATAAGAAAGAGTTTTCTGGTTATTGTCCTACTAAATTGGGTTATAGCTTAAGTTTTGGTCCATATTTGAATCTAATGCATATATGGTTCCTAATTTGAGTAGTGTTTATATATGAAGAGGCAAGGATGTACCTTTCTCATTGAGCTAACACTGTTAGGATGATGTTTCTCATCTACTCATTGTATTCAGTTCAAGTACTGTTTTGCTGTGTGCTTATCCTTGCTTTAGCCAGGTTAACTCAGTAGCAGTCAATTGTGGTGTTAACAACTATGGCTGTAAAGAAAAGGAACAGGAAAAACATTGAAATTTGAATATTACTTCCCTTTTTCTTTATATCCCATGGCAATGTCCAAGTTCTTTAAAATAATTGTGATTGCTACTATTTTTTTTTCTCTTTTTTACTTTCTTTCAGGAATTCCCCTAATTCCCTGCCACTAACACTTCTTCAGGTCTTTCTATCAGTTTATGATCATATAATCTATGGCAAATCGCGACACTGCGTCTTTAATAAATATTCAGAGCACAAAGTGAAAAAGAATCTATGATCTCACAGAAAGAATTAAGATTTTTTGCAGCTAGAGGTTTTTATCTGTAATCTAAACAAAATTAATTAACTGCAAATAAACATAACTGAGTTGTTAACATTTCCCCTGCCCTGATTGCATAATTTTGTTTACTTGCTTCTTGGTAGGTGTTCATTTTTCCTTTACTTTTTCCTTTAGGAACTTAGAAGAAGAGGTTATGGATCTGAAACTTATATAGTTCTGTATCACTGTTGTGATAACAATGTCATGTCAAAAATGTCAACACACCCATAGATAATTGTGTCTATTTATGTCACTGGCCTGTTGAAAACAATCTTGTTAGAAATGATGTGTATGTCAAGGCTCATTCTTGAAAATGTAGTGATGCACCTGTTATGAAATTAATTCAAGAGGACATTTCAGAGTTGTGGCAGTCTTGGCAAGTGCTAAATGCATCAATCCTTATGTCCCAACAAAATCTTGCATGCTATTTGGATAAAATTCAGCTTAAATTATCACAACATTCCAGCAACTTCTGTTGAATATATTTTTGAACTGGTGTCTTAGCCTTTTCTAAAGAAATCTGATTTAAAGTCAAGCCTTTTAATATGTCACCAAAATGAAATTTCTGCAATTATCCCCATAAAGATAATAATTTAATTTTTGAGCGAATTCTTTTTTAATACAGGGTTTAAGCTAAATCTGAATTCAGATTACAAAAAAACTTAATGATAGCTAGAGAAGGCATGTGTATACTAACTCATCTGCTGGGCATCAAGGTAGCCAGGACTAAGAATTTGTTATTTTAAAAAAAAAATCTTAAAAGATACCCAAATTCACGACACCTTGAAACCTGGAGGTTACCTCTGTCCTATAACCAAATTGTGATAGATTTTAAAGAGATGACTCCAGAAAAATGGCTGATGGGAATTTTTGAAAGTAGTTTGTTTTTCATATACCACATACAAGAGTACGTAATTTAAATAAAATGGCATGTGCGTATGCATGCATATAGGAGGTTTGAATCATGAAATGGTGGGGAAAGCTTCAGACATAATAGAGAAGAGAAATCTTCTTTAGCAAACACATTTATGCTTCTATTGCAAGTAATTGATCTATCAGGTATTAAGTAATTGCAATGGAAAGGACTGAAATTACCAGTTTTAAGGCCTTTACAAATTTCTACACTTCCTAACACTTCAATAGAGCATGCAAAAAAAAACCTGAAGAAAATAATGCACCAAAACAATTTGGGAATAGTCAGGCTATGTAATATGGAAAAGCTTTCAGAAAGATTATTTTTCTTAGACTCCATTACAGAAGAGAAATACCTTAATTTATTTGTTACCCAGGGTACACGGGTAAGCCTGTGTATTCTACACTTACACTTTCCCTTAGTGATTCAAACGTTTGTAAGATCGATCATATAAAAATGCAACGACATAGTTTGCAGGAAAAAAAACCCAGGGAAAGCAAGGCTTTATCAACATACAGTCGATATATTTGAGTAAGTACAATGCTTAGGTGTGGAGCAGAGGTATTTGGACCTGCTGGTTTTTTGAGGGATATTAATGAAGGCTACCTGGTTAGTAAGATGAGACTGTTGCTTGATGTAGACTTCATGTTCTTTTGCTGGGTCCTTTCCTTTTTGTCATATAATTATATGGTATATTCCCTGGAAAATTGTACTAGTTTCATTAAATATCTGTATCAGTGCTCTTAGTGTTCTAATCTATGGCTGAGGTTCTGAGAATCGTAAGCTACAGAAAACTTGGAAATTGCAAGATAAAGTGAATTAATTCAGCATTATGAAAAACAATTTTAAACTGATTTGTGCCAGTTAAGATTGTATACAAGTAGGTAAATTTAAAAAAAAGAGAAATATAACTTGCTTTTATAAATGAAACTGAAGATATTTCAGTCTTACTTGATTTATATTTAGAAAAAAAATACTGTGACTCTTCTACTACTTTCAGCTGTCGTTTCTGTCAGTTCTTAATTTACTTCTTTCTAAACACATTTACAAATTTGTTCATTTAAAATTGAAGTTGGCTGCTGCTGTTTCTGTTTAACACATGCTTGAAAATATGCTCCTTTTGAAGTTGATTACTTAGGTGACAGCTTAAGTCAAGTATTTGAATGTGTTTACTTTCAGAAATCAGTTTCAATTGTCTGCCTAACTAGGTCTTCCAGTGTTCTTCTAGTTTTAACTTGAAAGTGGAATAAAAAAAATCCTGCCATTATTTGTTTAATATGAATTTGGGGACTAGTTTGTTTCTACTGAGTAATAGATTACATGAAGTTACATACCTATAGTTATATATAGTTGTAGAAAGATTCTTCTCCGTTTCTGCTGAGAAGTCCCAAGAGGCTATATGAATCCTTACACTGCAAGAGTTCTGTGAACTGAAGTTCTACGCTGCAGTTTTGTGTTGAATGTTCTAACTATGAAAGTTTACATAGCGGTTGGGATGTGGCAGTTTGAATGAAGCTTTGTGTTAAATTTCTCTTGTCAGGATGGAATTTCTTGTTAGAACAGGCTACCGATGCCTTGGCACATGAATAGGCTGGCAGTAACGGCAATTGCTTGCAGTGGTTCAGCTTGAATCAAGCAGGAGAGGGATTTTGAATAGATTTTCCCCTTATTATAAAAGTGCACTTTAAGGGTTGACTTGGCTGGTATCTTCTGTTAACTGTTCTTTCTTTACATAAATGTTTCTGGGGACGGTAGAAGACCCATTGGCTTAACCCTGTCATTTTGGATCAAGTCTCATTTTCAAGACCTTAGCTCAATTCAGTGCAGTATTTCTGCTCCTATTTTCTTAGGAGACCACTTTTCCATTTTACTGTGGGTTGCTCCAAGCTGTTTTTCATTCAAGAATTTCAAGGTCAAAGTACTGAATAAGAAAAAATTGAAAGACATTTTTCAGAATCAAACAATGTGCTCTTGTAGTTGTGTTGTCATCTTCCCACATTTCTCTGAAGTGATCTGGGACATTCCTGTGGCATTTTTCACCAGTATGCGAAAAAGTCTCGACAATGTATGATGCTAGTTATTATTCTACATCACAATCATCACTATCAGAGTGGAAAACTTAAATAAAAATATGAAATGATTTGAACTTTTAGATTCTAATTCATGAAGGGAAACCAGTAGTTGCATTTCTGAGTTATATTCACTGGCTAGGAGCTGCACAGCACAAACAAGAACAGTATCTGCCTAAAATACAGTACAACTGTAGGTCTAAGACAAGGCAGAAGAACCTAAACAGCTCAGGGAATACGAGGAAACATGCCAACAGCATCTATTTATTTATCTAGCAATCAATTTTTAAAGCATCATTCACAGAATCAGACTTAGAGAATGGTTGTGGTTGGAAGGCACCTCTGGAGGTCACCTGGTCCAACCCCTCTGATCAAGAAGGGCTACCTCAAGCGTGTTGCCCAGGACCACGTCCAGTTGGCTTTTGATTATCTGCAAGGATGGAGACTACACAACCTCCCTGAGCAACCTGTGCCAGTGCTCACTCACACCCTCATGGTAAAACAGTGTTTCCTGATGTTTGGATGGAACCTCCTGTGTTCCAGATTGTGTTCATTGCCTCTGGTCCTGGCACTGGGCACCACCGGAAAGAGCCTGGCTCTGTCCTTTTTGCACCTTCCCTTCAGGTGTTTATATACAGTGATATGATCCCCTCACATGTATTGTGAGGATGTGAAAATTTAGGGGCAAAACTGACAATGGTATCGCAACAGGAGAGAGTGGATACAGTACAAAAATAAAAATCTCTGATATCTGTGGCTGCAGGTTTGTTGAGAAAATTGTCACGTATGCACAAACAGAGTCCCAAAAGGTACAGTCCACAGGTGTATCAGATTGTCAGGAGGTGCTGTCCTTTATTGTGCTTAAAATCTTGTTTTATCAGCAAAGAGAAAGTATACCTTACATATCTAAGCCAATAATTTATTCTTAGTAAGTTGAAATCTTAACCTTTTAATCATTATTAGTCCAGATCTAATCATTACAGCAAGAAAAATAATACAGTTTGAATTGTTATACGCTGACTTCTTAGCCCTCGGAAAAGGGATAGGAACGACGCTCACCCTCCCACTGCTCCTCTGGGTGTAAGGTTGGTCTCCTCAGTGCTGGTGAATTGTCATCCACTGATATCCTTCACTGGGAGGAATATGACATAGATGTTTTTTTCTCTAGGATATGGTTGGGGTCCTTTCTAGATGTTTGCTGGTGTGTTTTTACACCTTGCTTTTTATTCATTGGTCTGCAGCTTCATGTTACGTCCAAAATCACTGTATATGGTGCCTTTTACATCTGTTAGATATTACTTGTTCCCTTTGTTACCCCTAGTAACCCCTAGAATAGTGTTTTTGTCCAGCTCTCTGTCTGCATTTCTTTGTCTGACTGCTGAGTTATTTTACAGCCTTTGGAGTTTGCTGTGTCCAGCGTGTATCCTGTCTCTTACCATGCCATGCCTGTACTCTGTGCTGCATCCACCTCTCAAAAGCATCCGTCATCATGCAAGGCCTGTATTTCTTTACACTACATCATTATCTTATTCATAAATATCTCATTCTAAATACAGTAATTTCTTCTTACAACTGTCTGCATAGAATGGTGGCTGTACCAATAAAACTCAAATAAATTAGACGTGGTATCCTGATAGACTGGACAAATTGTTGTGGCAGCTAAACCTCATAAAGCAAAGTTACAACCAGGTCAAGAAAAGTTCAGAGCAAGCTGAAAAAACCTCAGTCCTGAGGCCTTGCAAGCTCAGTACAATGCCACAGAAAGATGATTTCTGGCCTGTTACTAGCTAGGGCAATACGGTGTTACAGGACTACCCAGCTTAGAAGAGACAAAGTTTGTTTTAGGTGATTAGTACATGAAGGAAGTGGATATGAATTCCAGTCACTTCTCAACGAACGTTCATTCAAGTGAATAGAAAATGATTCTATGGCATTCTTGAAAGTTAATTTAAGAGAATAGATGAGTTGAAATACTGTTCCTTCAGAAAGATTGGTTCTTTTTTCCCCCAATTTATCAGATATTTGTGTATGCTCATTTTTGTCAGGAATAGGTCATATTACCCTTGAGAAACAAAACTGTTATCTTTGGGTGTGAACCACTTTCTAGAAAACAGGGAATAATGGTGCAATTATTAATAATTTGATTTATGGAAAGAAAACCATGAGAAATTGTTGACCTGCATAGTATGTTCAGAATAATTCCACTTACTGAGTGTGGAATCAGATGAGTTTCCTCCAGTGAAACTATTAGAAGCAGTGGATTTTGGTTTTTGGCAATAGCCTTTTCCCATTTTGTACAGTGAATAGAATGCCTGCTGAAATTTCTTACCTAAAATGGAATGTAACAATGTCTTTTGCAGGAAAATAGGACGTAGTTGTTTTCTTCGAGCATCTCAGCTCTTTTTCTTATGGGATAGGTAAAGCATTTTGTTACTGCTTTGAAGGAAAAAGGTAGCATCTGAAGTAGTATTTAATGTTTTACACGTCATTCCTTGTGGATATATTTAATAATAGAAGAAGTATTGGACTGGAAATTGAGGTAGTATTAATGATCATAAGCACCAATGATATGAATTAATTTTCTAACTCATCAGGTATGCACAGCTTGTTTCATATGAAGTTGAGATGTGATTAATTCTGGTGAAAAACTTAAAGAAATGTAGTATTATATGGCATCTTTTCATTCAGGAAGGAAGGAGAGACAGGAATCTACTTGTAATTTTTGTTCAATAGCTATCTTTTTTTTATGTAACACTTTCTGGCTGAATTGTTTGTACTGTCTTAACATTCAATCAGGTATTATTCTTACAGCATGTCTGTATTAAGGAAAAATGTTTCCAAGTATAATATGATATGTCCCTTGATGGTCCTTTTTTATAGATATGCAATATATTATAGTCTTGTCACTTACTTTGTTGTGAAGGGGTTGAAGGGTGAATAATGATGGGAATATTTGTTGTGAGTTTGGGGAAGGGGAAAAAAATAAAGGTCAACACCAATATGAGAAATCTTTCTCCTGTGTTACTGTCTTCATTAAAGTGTCAGAACTTGGCTCATCACTTCTATAAATTCTTAAAAGAGAGAAAATATATAATGAGCCTGGGAAGTCTGTTTGAATTTTTCATATGTGAACACAGTAAGCTGATCAATAAATTTTATACTTGATATTCCATTTATCTTCACTAAGTTTATTTATCTGCCACCACTTTTTAAATGAAAGCTATGGTAATTTTAGCAACAGAACTTGAAAAACAAAGTTCAGCAATGTAAGTCTTTGCATAGCTGGCTTTTAGAGGCCAAATTCCAGGGAAAAGCAAACAAAAAGCATACCCTTCCATTTATCTCATTCTTGAGATCATGCTGTTCATTTCCATCAATAGAAACTTTTATTATTTTATAGCAATATTCATATGACTTAGCAGTTGAAGTCCACTGTGTTCCTAGTGCACTTTTAAGTTTGCAAGAAGAACATGCAAATCAGAAATTTTGAACTGTTCCAGTTCATAGAGAGCTGTTTCTGTCCTCGCCTTCAGATAAAACTTAAGAGGAAGGGGTTAATCTAGGGTAATGGATGACATGAGATGGTTGGATGAGCCTAAAACATACTATCTATTTAAAATGTATGAGAGTATAAATAGTCACCAGATAGCACTATGACTGAAATTAAAACAAGAGGACCATAAATATAGTCTGCTAGATCTTGGAATAAATGTTTGTTTTCTCTGAAGTTGTATCAAACAGTGGGTTTGG
>NW_010528468.1:0-4906 GCF_000687285.1 Phaethon lepturus | reverse complement strand
TGGATCAAACGGGGGGTTTGGGTGTTTTTTTTGGGGGGGGGGGGAGGGCTTCTGTGTTGAACTTTGACTGTACCTTTTCTTAGCTTCAGTAGCTAGTGCTTAGGAACTGCTGGTTTATCCAAGCAAAAACTGTTATGTAGGTTGAGCTATCCAACTGATACTTGCCAACAATTAATTTTAAATTATCTAATTAAATTATAATAAATTCAGACAATTTTGATACTCTGCTTGTACTTCTAAGGAAATACATGCAACAAATTATTTGAGGAGAACAGTCATTCTGATCATAGTGAACTGCTACTGAACAAAGATTTATACTGGAACAGAGTTATAAAGTCATAGTCATAGTATTCTGTTTAAATTTGTGGTGCAAATTTACCTGGAATTCTTATCGAACCTTTTACCGCCCTTGGAATAAAAGCAATTTTGTAGTAGATACTGAAGTTAAGTGGAACAAAAATTAATTTCTTCTGCACAAAGTTTTCACCTAATTTTTGTTTTATTTGTAAGAATCAGTTACCTAAACCATGTTTTACAAGAATGCTACCAGTCAAGCTATTGCTCGTTCTAAAGGCTTATTTTGTCATGAATTTTTCTGTTTGAAAACATATCTAACCAGATCTGACATCACTTTCCTTCAGTCCTCAGCACCACACTTTGACTGGTTGAGTAAAAATCTCAGTGGCAGTAATATTGCTTGGCAGATATGCAAAAATCCTAGAGAGAGATGGAGTAGTACTGCCAGTATTTATATAAATTTTCAGAAGTTCAGAGTTGTAATGTATGCTCTATGTTCTAATTCCTGTGTGATAAATCTAGAAAAATCTAGAAAAAAGATTGGAAGTGTTTAAACTTTAAAGAAAGAATCGATGTGTAGTTGTTAATGGACAAATCTGAGTAGAATTGTTAATTCTTTTTGCCTTGCAGCCTGAGTTCGCTGCCATGATCAGGTTGATCCATATCCGTTATGAAAACAGCAATTCTAATTATCCCAAGAGCTTAATTTCCTTGCCTGAATATTAAAGTCTCATACTACAGTATAGTTTATTTTTCAATATTTAAGTTTTATATGGCAGATTACATTCTGTTACCAAGACACAGCTTGGGACACAGCTGATACAAGTTGTTCCATTTAAATTGTAGTTAATCCTTAAATAGTCTTCAAGAAAATGGAAAGTGTAATATAAACCTGCTCTAAAACCTAGTTTCATTATGGCTGGGAGATACTTTTGCTTTCCTAGTGTCTTGTTTTTACTTGCATTTTGAAGTACCCATCAAAGGTCTTCCTTTACTGCCGAAGAACAGAAATTCAGTGCATTTTAAACTATGTTTAAGTTTAATTTCTTATTTTTAGTATGGGTAATACCAGTGAAAACTCTATTATTGAAAATTAATACACATGTATACACTTGGAAAATTAAATACTTACCTTATACCATTGCCTGGAGTAATATGGTGTAGGCTGGATGCTGACTGGCGAGAAGGTAGCTTTGCAGAAAAGGACTGGGTGGACAACAGATTGAACAGTGGTCAGCAATGTGTGTGTCTTGGCAGTGAAGGCCAACTCCGTACTGGGATGTACCAGAAAAAAAGTAGTCAATGCAATGAGGGAAGTGATTCTTCCCTTCTGTTCAGCACTTGTGAGACCACGTCTGGAGTACTGTGCCTAGTTTTGGGTTCCTCAGTACGAAAGAGACATGGACATCGTGGAGTGAGTCCAGTGGAGGACCGCCGTACTGGGTAGGGCATCAGAGTCCATGACGTATGCGGAGACTGCTGCGAGAGCTGGGTTTCTGCAGTCTTAAGTGGAGATAGCTAAGGGTGTTCCATGATGGCAGAGTGCAGACAGGAGGGAGCCAGGCTCATCTCAGAAGTGCACAGTAAAAAAAATAATCACAGAATGGCTGAGACTGGAAGGTGCATCTGGAGGTCATCTTGTCCAACGCCCTCTCAAGCAGTGCCACCTAGAGCCAGTTGCCCAGGACCGTGTCTAGATGACTTTTGAATATCTTTGAGGAGGGAGACTCTACAGTCTCTCTGGGCAACCTGTTCCAGTGCTCAGTCACTCTCACAGTAAAAAAGTGTTTTTTGATGTTCAGAGGGAGCCTTTCAGTTTTGTGCCCATTGCCTCTGGTCCTGTTACTGCGCACCACCCAAATAATAAGCAATCGGCACAAGGTGGAACACAAGACATTGCAGTAAAATACTAGGAAGATTCTTGTTCACAGTGAGGGTGCTCAGGCAAAAAATGGTTGCTCAGAGATGTTGCAGAATTACCATCTTCAGAGGTATGTTCAGAATTTGACTCGATGAACCCCTAAAAAGCCTACTGTAACTTAGCCCTGCTTTGAGCAGAGGGTTGCACGAGAAAACCTTCAGAGATTCCTTCTCAGCTAAACTATTCTGTGATATATGACATCATTTACTTTGCAAGCACATCTTTCTTTGTGAAGACCTTCATCATTTGTACCCTTTTTTTTTAACTGCCACATTTTCCACTCTACAGTTGCTTGTTAAGAAATTAGCAGTCTGTATTTTTATTTGATAATTTAAGGAAATGCAACTATTTCGCTGAATAATAAAGGAAGCTTATTTGTTTTTCATCAGCTGACCTAAGTGGCCACAGTGGTATCACTGCACTGTTAGGAACTGTGATCACAAAGATTTTGACTTAAGATGATGGAAATACTAAAAGTAGCAAGGGAAAGATGGCTCTTTTTGAGAATGTCTGTCTGAGTTCATGACTACTGAATTTAGAAATCTGTTTTCAGACAGTTTTTCTTTACTCATATTGAATGGTAGCTCATACGGTTGTTGGTAACAACTCTGTAACCATCATTTCCTTGTTTCAGGTATATGGAAGTATATTAGAATGAAGCTGAGCTCCAGCAGCTCAGAAGATTTGTGTGCTGTTGATTGCCGTATGTTTTTTTCTTTTTCTGTGTAAAATAATTTTTGATTCTGCCCTTGCTTCATATACTTTGAATTCTAGGCATTACTTCATGTTTTATAGCAGCCTTTTCAAGATTTTTACTGTTGTGCTTTTATTTATAGTGTTATAGGGAGGAGGGAGGTCAAAAAATGTCACGCTGTCTGTCTCCTGTGCGCCACAGATGTTCATTTTCAGCTTCACGCAGAAAAAAATTGAAATTGCTATGTGTATGTGACACAGTGTTTCTGAGGACAAGTGTTCAAATGCAATATTGTCAAGCTATTTTTAGCCAACTGCTGTCCCTATAGTGCTGTTTAAAGATTCAGCTCAGGCTGCTAATAGATATATTTATAACCATTCTGTCAACTGCCACAGCATGAGTGCTGTTACAGATGATAATTCTATTCTTGGAAGCAGTGCCATGGTTACCATTCCCCTAGATGCTCAAACAGAAGCTATACATCTGTATACACTTGGTAAAATTTTAATATACTAACATGTTTTTATGCTGCAAGAAAAAGCAAAGCCAGACATGGTATTAAAAGAAGTAATGTGTGCAGAAAAGCACATGAAAGAATTAAAATCGGTGTATTTACTTGTTTAAGAAAATACAGTAACTTCTTTAGTATTGCATATTCTGAAATTTGGGTGTGAAAGAAACTGTGTGAGGGTTTTTAACTGCATTTTGCTGGCATTTATTTTTAATGTAAGCAGTTTGATTTTACTGCTTTTTGTTTCATGTCAGATTGCTAATGTATAGACACTTAAGCACAGTACGAAAGTGTGTAGACATGCTTTCAGTACTGCAAAAAGTCATAATGCTGATGAGGTTGGTGTTATGCCTTCTAAGAAATTCAGAATTTTATGAAATTAGAGATTCATCTGCTTAAAGGTGAAATTTGATATGAAAGGTTTCACACGGCTTTACATTTGTGTGTTGTGCTCCAGGCATGGGTTTATCACAGAATCACAGAATCACTAAGTTGGAAAGGACCTTCAAGATCATCAAGTCCAACCATTAATCCAGCGCCACCATATCCCCTAGACCATGTCCTGAAGCGCCACATCCACACGTTTCTTGAACACTTAATCACTTATGAGATGCTCTTTCTTTGGAAGCCTCCAGCGATGGCTCTAGATGACTGCCCGGTACCACAGCAAGCACCTCGGTCTTTTCTGAGGCTGAGTGTCATGGCGAAGCCTTGGATCCTCCTTCACTGGGGCCTAAAACTCAAGTGATCCAAGGTCCTGCAGCTTTCTTAGTCTCTGCCTCTTTTACGTAAATATTTGCTAAGCGATAATACAGAGGCTGGGACTCAGCTGCTTTATTTGCTTTCTCTAAGTACTGAAGAGGCTTTAAGTAAGTGTGACTGGAGTGAGGACATTAGGTCCCACGTTTGAATAAACTGTGTTTCTAGTGGCTGCACTGTAATGTGCCTGCAGCACTGCAGCATGCCTGACAGAGACTAGGAAAGCGAGTGTAGAGCTGCATGGCAGTGGAACTGTCAGGGCTTTGGAGGTTTTTTGTTTGTTTTTGGGTTTGTTTTGCTATTAGCTTTGCAGGGAATTGGATTGCACGCCATGAATAAAAGGCTCTGAATAATGGTGATACAGGTTTTGGGGTGATGTGCTATCATCCACCATGCTGGGAGAGAGATGGATTTGATGGGTGGCCTGTTGGGTGGAGGAGGAATTGGTTGGATGGTCGCGTCTAGAGGGTAGTGGTCAACGGCTCAATGTCCAGATGGAGATCAGCGATGAGTGGTGTCCCTCAGGGTTATGTACTGGGACCAGTACTGTTTAATATCTTCATCAGTGGCATAGTGGGACTGAGTGCACCCTCAGCAAGTTTGCAGATGATGCCAAGCTGAGTGATGCGGCTGAGACGCCTGAGGGATGGGATGCCATCCAGAGGGACCTGGACAAGCTCTAGGAATGGGCGCGTGTGAACCTCATGACGTTCAACAAGGCCAA
>NW_010528467.1:21093-28000 GCF_000687285.1 Phaethon lepturus | reverse complement strand
CCATCAGGTGGATCAGGCTGCTAAGATTGAAGTGGCTCAGGTGGATCTGGACTGGCAACATAAGGGTGAATTATATATAGCTCGGAGGGCCCATGACACCTCAGGCCATCAGGAAGGAGATGCAACATACAGATGGGCTTGGGATCGAGGGGTGGACTTGACCATGATGTTATTGCACAGGTTATCCATGAATGTGAAATGCGTTGTTATCGAAGAAGCCAAGCCGTTAAAAGCCCTCTGGTATGAAGAACGATGGTTGAAATATACATAGGGGGAGGCCAGCGGAGGGCCCATGACACCTCAGGCCATCAGGAAGGAGATGCAACATACAGATGGGCTTGGGATCGAGGGGTGGACTTGACCATGATGTTATTGCACAGGTTATCCATGAATGTGAAATGCGTTGTTATCGAAGAAGCCAAGCCGTTAAAAGCCCTCTGGTATGAAGAACGATGGTTGAAATATACATAGGGGGAGGCCAGGCAGATTGACTGTATCACACTTCTACAATTTTTTTCCCAATTCTCTCCCCCATCCCACTGTGGGTGGGGGGAGTGAGCAAGGGGCTGCGTGGTGCTTAGTTGCCTGGCAGGGGTAGGATAAAGGACCCCCTTGATATTGGTTTTTATTTTTTTTTTCCTCTGGTGGTTTTTCCTGTTTCTGTCTCAGGGAGGGCAGAGCATGGTTCCACAAATGCATCTCTTTCTTGGACTCCCTAATGCTGCTTAATCTTTCTACCTCCTCTCACAGCTCTACCACCAGGCTGAGGAGATCTGGTCACACCTCACACAGCTGTTCCTGCTACTGCCACTCATGACCAGGGAGAGGCTCTGGCACTCTCTGCAGCCTGAGACCTGGATGGCTGTGTGTTTCCATGGGAGCTCTGTCCCCGTTCCCACATCCATTCTGGCGGACAAGGTTTTCCACTGGATGTTTACCATAGCTAAGCTCCTCCTGACAGGGTGATGACCACTAACTGAAGTCACCTTTTGAGCTAGTAGGGGTTCATCTTTCTGCTTGTTAGATAATTTGACATTGTGGTCACTTTTCAATCTAAAGGATCATTTAGGTGATGCAATAACTTGATACCTAGTGGTACCACATATACTATTCCTCATAGGCAGTTTGAATGTCTATGCTATACTTTTTATTTATCCTCTTTGTACTAACATAGATGTTATGACAACTCAAGTGAGAAAAAGGAAATGTGAGTATTTAAGGGTTTGTTCTTTCATTTCTTTTTGTAATTCTGTTTCTTCTTCACCAATAAGACCTTTTATTTATTTTCTATGTTTTTAAAAATTAAGATTTTGGGTCCATTGGTATTCTTTTTTGTGAAAAAAAAAAAAAAAATTTTTTTCCCCCTATATTATAAGTTCAGGTAGCCAGCGACACTCTTGAAAGAAATCTTCTGCTTTGAATGTAACACTGTTGTAGGTGTGTGTCACAGTGGGGTGTGGACCCTGACTCTCTGAATGTCTGGAGTGCATGATTCCTTCCATCTGTGATATACAGTCAAATACCCTTTCCCTGAAAATCACAGCCTTTGAAACAGGTCAGTGCATATCTTTATTTTGTCCTAACATGATATTAGGATATGACAATCTCATTTGCATTTGCATTTGAAGCTCCAAAGTGCAACCGCACTTTCCGGTTTATTTAAACAATGGCATTTGTAGAACTGGGGGCAATCTAAGATCTGATGTAACTCTTGTTGAAAATAAATCTATCAGAAAATTCTTAATCTGCTGTAAACAAATGTAAATTCAAAACATTGCTCAGTCATATAATTTTTATGTAAATCCCAGATACAATATTCTACCAATAGTCTCTGCATACCTACGGTTTTCGTTAGAATTTGCCTAATCTGGCAGATGGTTGGAGGTGAGTCTGAGCACGGACTATCAGTAAGCATATGCTAAAACACAAGTATAAAATACATATATATGCACATAAACTGATCAGCACAGACAGAAACCACAGCACTCTTGCAGACACACACAAATAGCATTTATGGCCTCATCATATTTCCCTCTCTGACTGGTCAGCATGAGGGTCAGTTAGTGGGAATATATACATGTCTATGCAAAGTATAAGGTGATTCCCTCCAGCAGCAGGGCTCAGACATGCAGTCTGCCCTGTAGCTGCCCTGGTTGCTGGTTCTGGAACATGCAAACACCAAGGGCACAGATCCACCCTTGCCACTGGTACAGAGCCCCTTGAACAGGCAGAAGCACACGTGCACGAGTGTGAATCCCCTGGCAGCTGGGCTTAGATATGCAGCCTGTCCAGCACCTTCCGCTGGACCCCCCCATTTCTCACACACACGCATGCACAGACACACACACACGCACCCACCAGCAGGTCTCTCAGTTGACCTCCATCCCCATGGTCCCTCCAGCACTAGGCTTGGACCCCTGGTCGTTTAGGGAGCCAAGCCCTCCAGGTGCCTCACCCTCAGAGGTACCCACAGCCTGGTCCTGGACCACTCGGCCTGTTCCCCATCTGGTTGGGCTGCACATTCACGGGTGATCACACACCAGCACACACACCCGTGCTGGTTCCAGTGGCTGCGGCGCCCCACAACCGGGAACCCACACCCTTGCGGGTTCCAGTGGCTGCTGCCACAGACACACGGAACCTAACCCATAGTCACCTCCTGCAGCCACGACGCCCCCCTCTGCACACACATTGGACAGTGCCCCTTACCTGCAAAACAGAAATGGAGATCAGAGAGATGACAGGGCAGGACACGTTGGGTACAGGGCATGGCCCCACTAGCTCACTGGCCAGCCACTGCTCAAACTTCTCAGGCCCCTTGTATCCCCTTTCTCCTCTGATTTCCCATACTTACTCCTCCTCAAACCACTCTGATCCCCACCTTTTCTGCCTCTGGTTCCTCCCCTACACATCCCACAATAAGCCTTGTGCTACCCCCTGCACCTCGTGTCCCACACACCCGGGCAGTGGCCCCGTAGTTTGTGATGAAACCTGGAGAACTTCCTCAGACTCACGGTGCTGGGTGCCCCCAACCCCCAGGGCAGAGGTTCCCTGGGAAACCTTGGGGATGGGTCAGGGAGGAGCTGGGGCTTCTGGGTGTGGTATCAACACTCCCATGGCACCTCTCGGGCTCTTCAAGAGAGTGGTGGTGTTATCTGGGTTCGCTGACCTGTCTTTTTTCCTCTGTGCTCATCTCTGTGTGTGGTGGTAGGCTCTTTTATCATATAAGCTAAGAGTTTTACCATGATAAACGAGAAATATTCAATATATGTTGTATCCTTGTGTGATAATATTTAATTTAAATGCAAAGTGCTTTGAGGTTCCCTGCTCAAAATGACATTTGAATTAGTATATTGAGTATTTTACAATAAGGTTGCATTGCATATGGCTTCACTTGGAATAACAGAGCATGCTTGTTATCTATATTGTAAAGATGTTTTGGAATTATGAATACTTATGCTGCACCAAAATTAAGCCTATCTTTAATTTGACTGTCTGTGAGTGTAATCGCCTTACTTCTGACTCTTTTAACCTTTAAAAAAATCTACTGCAAGTAGAATATGTCCAAACAATACTGAAAAGCAGGTAATGGTTTGAGGTCTATTGAAGTCAGCATGCAAAAGGAGATTTGAGATTTGATTGATTAATCACCTGAGATTAATCACCACAACTCAGTTAAGAATTATGACCTGCTGCTTTAAAGCTTCTCTATCACTAAAATATTCATCTGTAACAACAGCAAATTACACTAGAATGAAACTTAGTTACCTCAAATGAGCTTTACTTCCAAACATTCCTTGGTAGGTGGCTGAGATTTATTGACTCCTTTGCAAAAGTTAGAAGCCCACATGAGATCCTCAAAGACACCAAGACCTCAGCTGTTGAGCAGCTCTAGGTTCTTCCTGGTGCACCTGAATGACAGCTCCTAGGCCCATGCTGGCAGGAGTGAGAGTAGAATGTCACATATTTCTTTTATGTTTATTTATGCTAATGCACAGCTTATGGTTACTTCCCCTCCCCCCAACATGTATTTGCACATGCACATTTCCCACGGTCTTCTCACTCTCCTCCAACACTTGTTGAAGGAACAGCCTCGCAGTGCTGTGGAGGACTGGGTGAGACATCAAAATTCAGATGTTGAATTTTTTACCTGCCTTTTTACCTGCTTTAGCCTCATGTATGTTGCTGTGTTTCTGCGACTGAAGTAAATAGAATCAAACCCTGTGAACATAGACATTTTTTCTCTCAGAAAAGGTCAACATTATGCCATGATATATTCTTGTTGGAATTAAAGGTGTAATTGACATAACATAGTTAAACATTTTGAGGCAACAGACGTTGTTAACAGCAATGTAAGCTGAATAGGGACTAGTTGGAAGAAAATATTCTTGCAGAGCTAACTTGTCAATAGGTCATCTCATTGCTGATCAAGCTTTATCACAGCCCAGGCAGATCTAGAGGAAGTATCAAGAAATATCTCTCAGCAGTTAACTTTTGGAGCTGTAATTATACTTCACAGTAAAGAGTTTACTGTAATATATATATTTATTTCTTTTTTAATTACATGATGAGGAATGCAGATTTGCAAAGATGAATAGTAAAATTAATCCTTGTAAACAATCAGTCTGGACTGAGATGGGCATCAAATGGACAGGTACTATAATATATTATTTCAAGAGTATTCTTCCATCTTTTTTATTTACAATAATTTAGAAGTTTATGATGCATGCTCTTGCTTAAGTGGAAGCTAAAACATTTATCATGACAAGAAGACATATTTGATAACAACAGCAGTAACAAACAAATGATTACACCTTCATCTAGTGCTCCTGTAGCCCATTATGTTTAAATGCTGAAAAAATCATAGATTTAATATGAGTTTTGCACACAGCCATTTTAGCTGCTTATTTTAACTATGCTTTCAGTCCAATCATGTCTTGTTTTCTTCAACATAGTGTGCAAAGGAGGAAATGTATTCATTCTTATTAATGAAACTGTTATTAGGTGTTACAGTCTATTGTCTCTGAGGAAATGTCTTTGTAATGTCTCCCTGTACACTTATGTATGTGTATGTACACTCATGCGTATAAACACAGAAGTTACTTCTGTGGCTAAAAGTTTCTATGGCTGGTATAGATCTATTCTTGGTTCCTGACACGGAGGAAAGGCCTGACAAGAAAATAACATATCTAAGCTAGAAATTTTTAGATATGCTGTAGTATAGCACCAAAGCTCTCAACAGTATATTTACATTTATGCTAATGCATAAAATAATGTGAAAAAATGGTGTGAATTCCCAGTAAATGCTGTGATTGACACTCAGGTATAGTTAAGGATTTGTACCAAAATCTTGTATTAAAAAACCTTTTTGTATTAAGCATTTATAAGCCACCCTTTTATCAGATCAAAGGTCATTCATTAAGATGCACTCTTGGTTGAAGTTTTTTTACATTATAATTGAAGCTTTCATGCCTTCAGAAAAATACAAGGCAGTATCCATTGGTTCTGCCTTATTGTGACAGTAAAAATCACCTAATAAGGACAAGTTTAATATTTGTGTCCTACATGTGCTTTCTGTAATTTGTACTTCTTTGTAAATATATCTTCAGCTGATACACTCTGAGTGTATGTACATAAAAACTTTTTTTTTCCTTTGATTAAGATGCTTGTTTATTAAATTTGTCCAGGCTTAATATAATCTGTGTGACAATTAAGCATTTATGAAAAGGGAGTTGTTACATATAACTGCAGATTTTTACTGGATCTTGCCATTTCTTGTTCATAAATTTAATCTTCAGGTTCCTTACCAAAGTGACCCTAAGTTACTACTTACTTTCATTGCTATGTCAGATATTTTAGTATTTGATCATAGAATCACAGAATGGTCTGGGTTGGAAGGAACCTGAAACATCACTTAATTCCCTGTCATGGGCAGGTAAAGCTCCCAACAACTAGACCAGGTTGTTCAAAGTCTCATCCCAGCTGGCCTTGGATACTTCCAGGGATGATGCACCCACCGGTTCTTTGGACAACCTGTTCCACCATCTCACAACCCCCACAAAGTGAAGAATTTCTTTCTTATATCTAATCTAAATTTACCATCTTTCAGTTTAAAGCCATGCTCCAACAGGTCTGTGTCCTTCTTATGTTGGGGGCCCCAGAGCCAAATACAGTACTCCAGATGGGGTCTCACCAGAGCAGTTAGGCAGAAACACCTCCCTTGACCTGTTGGCCATGCGTCTTTGAATACAGCCCAGGATATGGTTGGCTTTTTGATGCTGCAAACCCACATCGCTGGGTCATGTTGAGCTTCTCATCAACCAACACCCCCAAATCCTTCTCCTCAGGGTTGCTCCCAATCCCTTTGTCCCTCAGGCTGTATTTTTGTTTGAGATTGCCCCAATCCATGTGCAGGACCTTGCACTGGCCTTTTTGAACTTAATGAGATTCGCATAGTCCCACCTCTCAAGCCTGTCATGGTCCCTCTGGATGGCATCCCTTCCTTCCAGCATGTTGACCACACCACATAGCTTGGTGTTGTCAGCAAACTTGCTGAGCATGCACTCTATCCCATGTTGCTGACAAAGATGTTAAACAGTGCCGGTCCCAATACCAACCCCTGAGGAACACCACTCATCACTGGTCTCCACCTGGACATCAAGCCATTGACCACAACACTTTTGAGTGTGACCATCTGGCCAATTCCATATTCACTGAGTGGTATACCCATCGAGCCATGTATCTCTAATTGTCCTGGTTTCAGCCAGGGTAGAGTTATTTTAGTTATAGTATTTTCTTCACAGAAGCTAGCGTGAGGCTATGTTTTGGATTTGGGATGAGAAAATGTTGATAAGGTGCTGATGTTTTGAGTTGTTGTTGAGTAGTCAAGGACAGTCCAGCTTCTCGT
>NW_010528467.1:2438-20637 GCF_000687285.1 Phaethon lepturus | reverse complement strand
GGGGCGTGAGCTAGCGGCTGCATGGGGCTTAGTTGCTGGCTGGGGCTAAACCATGACACTAATTTAGAGATGAGGAGGCTGTGCAGGAGAGTGTCAAATATTTTGCACAAGTCCAGGTAGATGACATCAGTTGCTTTTCCGATATCCACCAGCACTGTAATCCCATTGTAGAAGGCCATGAAATTTGTCAGGCAAGATTTTGCGTTAATGAAGCCCCGTTGGCTGTCACCAATCACCTCCTTATTTTTCATATATCTTAGCATAGTTTCCAGGAGGATCTGCTCCATGATCTTGATGGGCACAGAGGTGAGACTGACTGGTTTGTAGAACACTGTAGGGTTTTTCTTTTTTGCCTTTTTAAAAACAGGGGTTATGTTTCCCCTTTTCCAGTTAGTGTGAACTTCACCAGACTGCCATGACTTCTCAAATACAATAGATAGTGGCTTAACAACTTCATCCGCCAGTTCCCTCAGGACCCAGAGATGAATCTCATCAGGTCCCATGGACTTGTGCACCTTCAGGTTCCTTAGATGGTCTTGAACATGATCTCCTCCTACAGTGCACAGTTCTTCATTTTCCCAATCTGTGTCTTTTCCTTCTGCGAGTTAGGTGGTGTGGCTTGAGCACTTGCCGGTGAAGACTGAGGAAAAAATTTTGACTCAGCACTCTCCATATCCTGGGTAATCAGGTGTCCTGTTTCCTTCCGGAGAAGGCCCACATTTTCCTTAAGTCTTCCTTTTATCATGAACATACTCATAGAAGTTTTTCTTGTTGCCCTTGATGTCCCTGGACAGATTTAATTCTATTAGGTCTTTAGCTTTCCTAACCTGATCCTTAGCTGCTCAGACAATTTCTGTGTATTTCTCCCAGGTTATCTGTCCTTGCTTCCATCCTCTGTAGGCTTCCTTTTTGAGTTTGAGTTGGTCCAGGAGCTCCTTGTTCATCCATGCAGGTGTCCTGGTGCTTTTGCCTGACTTTGTCTTTGTTGGGATGATTCACTCCTGAGTTTGGAGGAGGTAATCCTTGAATATTAACCAGTTTTCTTGGGACCTTCTTCTCTCCAGGGCTTTATCCCATGGTACTTATACCAAGCAGATCCCTGAAGAGGCCAAAGTCTGCTTTCCTGAAGTCCAGGGTAATGAGCTTGCTGTATGCCCTCTTTACTGTCCTAAGGGTGTTGAACTCCACCACTTCATGGTCACTGCAGCCAAGGTTGCCTCTGAGCTTCACATTCCCCACCCTTGCTGGTGAGAACAAAGTCCAGCATAGTACCTCTTCTCATTGGCTCCTCTATCACTTGGAGAATGAAGTTATCATCAATGCATTCCAGGAACATCCTGGATTGCTTATGCCCTTGCTTATGCCCTGCCCAATGTCTTATCCAAAAGATATTGGAATTGTTGAAGCCCCCAAAGAGGACCAGGGCTTGTGAACAAGAGGCTGTTCCTCTATAGAGAACTTCATCCACTTGGTCTGCCTGCTTGGGTGGCCTATAGCAGACCCCCACTATAATGTCCTTACCTTTAACTCTGACCCATTAGATCATGACCCATAAGCTCTCAGTCCACTCCTCATCTATCCCTAGGCAGAGCTCCATGCACACCAGTGGGTCATTGACATAGGGGGCAACATCCTTTCCTTGTCTCTCTTCCTGTCCTTCCTAAAGAGCCTGTATCCTTCCATTCTAACACTCCAGTCATAGAAGCCATCCAGCCATGTCTCCATGATGCTAATAAGATCATAGATCTGGGTGTGTGTGCACATTTCTAACTCCTCCATGATACGTTCATTTGCATGGAGACATTTAAGTTGGGCCTCCAATGAAGCTGACTTACTGGTTAGAGTGGCTGGAATTTCTTGGTGCTACTCTTCAGGTTCTCTCCTGCTGACCTGTAATCCTTCTCCAGGCTCTGGGCATTTGTTGCTGGCACTGGCATCAAACAAGTAGGAGTGTGATGGATTGAGGTTTTCCTCCTTGGCAACTTCAGTTTAAAACCCTCTTCACCACCTTGGCAAGCCTATGATGTAGAAAATGCCATCATGACTGCCAAGGAATGATACATGGGGAGCACTGCAATATTTTTTTTGTGTAGGAAAAGTGAAGCTTCTGGAAAAATAGACTAATTGCTAGGAAAATAAGAAAATAGACCAAAACATTAAGATATTTTATTTAATTTCATAAAATATTTTGCAGATACAGCTTTTCCTAATAATCTCTTGTGTGCATATATCAAAGTAATATTTTTTCCATTATTATTTCTTAGTGTTTTAAGTATTCAAATGTATCTACGAGGTGGAAAAATGGAGCAGTTATTCTCATGCCGTAGTCTATGAATGTAAATAGTATAAATACCCCAGAGAGAGCAGAGGCAAGGACACCAGAACACAGGAAGCTCCTAAGAAGAGTAGAAGCATGCTTTGAAATTATCTGTGTCAGAGCCTTGTTTACACCAACAAGCCCTACAATGCCCTCCACACGCCGAAGGTGTAACTACCTAAACTCCAGGTCAGCTCTGATACAGTGAAGCTGGGCTAATTTCTGATGAGACTACTGTCGAAACAGTCAAGTTGTGAGACAGAGCTGTATGAGAAGCCTTCCCTGGATCTTGAGGGTTGCTTTTTGGCTCAGATCCTTGGTGTCCTGCACCCAAGCTGTGGTGCAGCTGGTAGCAAGACATTGCCCAGCCATGCACCAGGCACCATGACTTAGGGTAAGATGTTAAAGTTATTGTTAAACAGAAAAAAACACCCTTTGAAAAGTGTTATCCTGTCTTGAAGAAATTGGAAGGCAAACTGTACAAGGTAACACTGAATTATGGAATATAATAGGGAAATAAGGTAAAAAGAATAATTTAGATTTCAAGACTAATCATTGAAATAGAATTATTTTCAGAAATTTAATGAATTCTAAAATGGTCTATGTTGTTCTAAAATGAATCTGTCTCATTTCCTTCTCTGTCATCCTTCTGCCTCAAAAACTTCTTTTTTACCTTAAAAAAGGAAGTGGAAAATATCCACACCTCAGAGGATACTCAGTTGAAGTTAATAAGAAATTTTTATAGAAATTGAAATTTTCACAGGGAAACCTTTAGAGTAGTTTGAAATTACACAAAAGTGCTGCTGTCATCTTTTAAGTCAAAACATCAGTTTGCAAAACAGACTTCACTACCTCTGTGAAGTAGTGACCAAGTTTTGTAATTTAATGACAACTAAGAAGACTTGGCCATGATAGATAAATTGATACCAGAAAAGAAATAAAAAAGATAGCTAAATCAGAATATGCTCATGCAAGAAAGCTATCAGCATGCAGTTTTATTTCTACACTTGAGATGTCTCTACCAAGGAAATTAAACCACCCTGGTGCAATCAGCCAGTTTATGTTTTATTTCTTCTATCTTTAGTGGAAATCAATTAACCACAAAAACTGAATACAATTTCATAGAGAAAAACATGGTGGAATTATGCTCAGGGGAAAGGTTCTTCAATAGAGACCTGTTCTCATCATGTGACACCTGGCAATAGACATATTTAGGAATTTAATATTCTTTAAATTAAAAACTCCTTATATTGAAAAACATTAAAGAACATTTTCATTTCTTTCTCTACCAAACACAATACCCCAGAAGAAAATGCTTTCTATGAAACAAGAGAAACTGTAATCTGTAAGTTAACAGGAGAATATTTTAATATGATTTACAAAACTAGAAGGGATTAACCTCCCCTAGAATTCAAAATCTACAAATTTGATACCCACATCTGAAAGCACTACCTCTTTCTATTCAGTATAGAGTAGTGCAACTCTAAGTATATAGTAACACACTCTGAGAAAGTAATTTATCTTTGTCAGATATCTACACCAGGTTTAATGAATTGCAGTCCTAAAGTGTCTGTTTCTCTTTATGGGTAATAAATGGACTTTAAGACCACTAACTAGAAACCTTAGTGTCAAACAGAGCACATGAAAAGCCCATTTCTCTCAATTGATTTTAAGGAGAGCCTAGATGGCTGTTTTCTTCAAAAATTTCAAATTTCAGTTATTGAGAACAAGAAATTGTAAATGGCACTCAGTCAGTATTCATTCCAGTAGCCTGGAGTTGAAAAATCTCTTGGAAAAAAATCTGTCCCAGAATACACCTAGTCAGTTATGCAAGTCAGTGCAAAATGGAAACTTTCTTCTGATTACATTCTTGTGTTTCTTGAAGCATGAAATTACATGTTTTACTTAATTGTTGTCTGAGCAGATACATCATTCAAGCCATGCAGAATTATGCAAGATGATTTGGTAAGTAGAACTTCAGGTGTGTCATTATTCTCTTTTGCTAAAAACTCTTCTGGTAAAGAAAATATGAGAAGAAAGCCATTTATCAGATGTTTTAAGTAAATGTGTTTAACAAAGGAAAAATCAGAGAAACAAAAAGAGTAAAAGAATGAGAGAAGACAAAGACTCACAAGGAAGATTTCTTTATGGAAGTTTCCATAAAGAAGCATGTTTTTCAGCTTCCTGAATTGGGTGTTTGCACAAAGCAGGCAGAACAAGAAGGTCTTCTTATTAGTGCCTTTGGGTACTAAAATGATGTAAGAAGGACAATGAAGTGCACACCACATCTTTTACCTTTTTTTTCCTCACTGATGTCATCTTTCACTTTCTCATTTTCAATTTGAAGAAAAAATCTGTCTGTAAATGACACCTTCTGATCTGCAACATAGAAGCCTAGAGGAACTTGTTCACCCAAGCTTGCTGGTGACATAAACAGCATGCTGCAGCTCATATATTTTTTCCAATTCAAAAGTGCCTGAACACCTAGCTCTCAGATGACTTGCAACATGATGTATAAGAATGGATAGATTCACACAGCTCATATCCTTTGTTTCATCACATTTCATACAGGGAAGAAAAAAATTCCAGCTATGTCTTTCTGCAGGATATGTCCGCAATTTATTCTACAACTATTGTTTTCATTATGTTAATAATGGGTTTTGTACATATGCTCTTTGGCAAATTGGATACACAACTTATTTCTGTTTTGGATCTTTCTGCATCACAAATTTAAATAATTTCAAGCACAGCTCAGCAGATGAATGGCCAGGTCTGATTTCTTCAAAATCTCCATGAAAACTAAACTCATTAACTGAGAGAAACTGAATCACCTCTGCTGTATTTTTGATGTAGCACCTGGTCTTGTTTAATTTAATAGAAATGATCCAATCATATGCCCACCTCCTGTTCACTCTTTTACCTCTCATAAAGCCACAACTCACAGGAAATATGTACTACCTACACGGCAACAACCCCCCTTCTTTTTTTCGTTCTTTGTACCTTGTAAATCATTAAAAATACACAGCATTTACCATAACGCTTTTTGACCATATGAGGTGAGTCATATAGAAAATTAACTTAAAAAGTACAATCACTTATTTTAATACAAGAGATGAAATACAGGAAAAAAATTTTAAGAATGAGACTTTGAGTCCAAACCCAATCCCGTCTCTGTCATCCTCAGTGTGGGGGGAGTGGGTAGGAAATGAGCAGAGCTTTGGCTACAACTCTCTATTTTCTGAGTTGGTTTTTAACATCTGTGTTAATATTTGGTCGAAGGACAGCAATTTATTGGTGGCATGGACCATAGCTGGTACCAGCAATACATTTCTATTCCCTGAGAATGAAGAGAAAAGCAAGAAATAAAGGTGACTAAGAGGTGTGCCTGAATTAGTGTATCTCCTGGGAAAGCCTCTGTAGTGATGCACTTCATGAGTAAATCCTTGCTCAAGGCTTTACACAAGCTAAACTCAGCCTTACTGAAGAATTTCAAATCAAAAAACATAGAGGTTCCCATGTACTTCTGAACTCTTTTATAAGAATATCCTTACTGTTTGCTAAAAATCCAGAAAAAAACCCTATCATATTGTCATGACTGAAAAAAAGATGCATGTGGGAAGGTATAGTCAATCTGCATATCTGGTGGTTGGTTTTTTTTGTTTTTTTTTTTTCTTGTTTTGACAACAGTAAAACTTTCAATTTAATTTGGAAGGTACCTGTTCTGAAATAAGAAAATAAGAACAGTATAAATAAAAAGGGTAATATTTTAAGATGTTGCAATTACTGGAGATTTTTTGCTGATTGCAGTTTATCTCTTATCAGTAAAAACAATACAACCACGTAAAGGTGATGGCAGATGTTACATTTTAAAGCGATATCTAAAATTCTTTGTCCACAGATTGTTTCATCCCCTTAAACTATTATCTTTCTCTCCCTAAAAGCTGAGTTCTTACTTCCATGCGTACAATGAGTTCTTACCATTTGTTTCCATTTTGCATTTCTTTCATTTGTGTAGAAGACAGCTTTCAAGATAGGGGAGAATCAATCTAAACAGTCACAAATAAAATGAAGAAGTTTTTTATCTAAAGAAAAACCAGTAACTTGATAAAAGTGAATACTTAAGTAAATAACTTTATAAAGAATGAAAGCTAATCTACTGAAACACTGAAAAGCCTTTCATCTTGGTCACACACCTTGGGTGTGACCAGAACTAAATTAATTCAAAGTTTCACAGGGTAGTCTGACCTCACAAGATTTATTCTAAAAGTCTAGACAGGAAACTTTGAATAATCTGAAAAGCTTTTTCAGCATGGTCATGCATGATACAAAGCTAAGATGTTGGTCAATTAGTAAGTATTCATCGATTTTATTTTTTAATACAGGTAAATTTTGTGTGTAAATTAAAGTGATGAGCATTTTCCAAAGAAGAGGGAACTAGCAGAAAACAGGTTTCCCTGAGCGAGTGCAGGATACGTGACAAAACTAACCATGCTAATGTGCATCGAGGCAGAGCAGCTGTGAACATCATGGTGCATCCCAGGATACTATGAGTATATGTAAGAGTCTGGATGAAAATTCCCCATTTAAACTGATAATCTCTCAAAGAATCTGCCCAAAATTTTCTGCAGCTCCAACTTTTCTATTTGGCCATGGTCTTTTTATACCAGGTGTATAAGCAAGCAGGAGTATGTATATGTTTTGGCAGGGGGAAGCACTCCAGTAGCCAGCAGTGCTTTCTCAGGAAGATGTTTCTTAATCACTGTTTTAAAGATGCTTAGTATCATCCAACAACCTGTATGTAAACAGTCTTTGAAGTTTCACTGACAGTAAATCTATAAGAAATTCAGTTTATATGGTCCAATGGCATAATCTGTGCTTTAGAAGAAACATTGGACTGTAGAAAGGACCATGCTCTTTTTCTCTATATATATTTGAAAACAAATAATACTGTTCTGACACAGAAGTTTGCTGTCATCTGTTAAAATTATTCAGAAGAAGTTTAAAATATATATAACCTGAGACAAAATAAACATTTTAGCACAAGAGAACTGTCACTAATATGTATGCTAAAATTGCCTAATGTGTTCTATGATAAATCCTGTTTCTAACTTTTTCCAATTTTTCCAAGCTTTAATCACTTGATGTGAAAATTTTTCTGCTTCCTGCCTGTTTCAGGCTGAGCTGTTTGGGAAAATAAGCTAGAAAAACTATCTGATTCTAGTTCCAAGTTAGAGATATTTTGATACTCTTGTCAAAGGTAAAAATATTGAGTCTTTTTTTTTTTTTTTAAATTCTCTTCGGGGGTGGGGCAGGGAGGGCAGGTAGGGAAATAGGAAAGGGAAACTATGTCAAATACCAGAAGGATTTGAAGCAGAAACTTGGCCTTTTGCAAGTGGACACAGGTAGCATTTGTGTCATTCAGAAAAGTGCTGAAAGTCTTACTTTTCACGCAGAAACTTTTGATTATACTATGGAAATAGTTTTCATTCAGAAACTACTTATGTAGAAAATTCCTAGTTAATTTTTTCTGGTTCTTTCTTTTGAAAGTTAGAAATTTCTAACTTCGTCTGTTCATTAGATTAATGTACAAAGATTATTTTTACATACAGTGAATCATTTATGAACTAAAAGATACATGGAACATTGAGGACAGGTAATAAAAAATACCATCTTGCT
Source organism: Phaethon lepturus (assembly GCF_000687285.1). NCBI lineage: Eukaryota > Metazoa > Chordata > Aves > Phaethontiformes > Phaethontidae > Phaethon > Phaethon lepturus. The sequence goes on along the minus strand of NW_010528467.1, from coordinate 12,644 downwards.
ATGTCTTCTGGAAATTTTCAGTGTTTAGATCTTTTAAATTTGCTGGAGTCGCTACTGTGTAGTATATAGAGATTAATTCGCTCAGCAAGCACTTACAAAGAAAGCAAACACTTGTGCTCTAATGAGTTTAAACCTTATGCCAGGACAACTCTAATTGATCCTGCTCTTTAGGAGAAATTATTTTCTTAATGATCCCTTCAAGCAGCTTAATAGACATGAGAAAATTTACCTTTAGGCTTTCAAGTATGAGTTCTTGAGGGAGACTTAATGAGTGACTTTCTGCTGTTTCTCTTTTAAGTTTACCACAAGCTTAAAACGCCTCTAAAGTTAACAAGATGTCTGACAATGTAAAGCCTGCTGCTTTGTTTAGCATAATTTAATTGGTAATTATTTTGGTAACATTGATCTTAAAGCTCACAGATAAAATTAGTATGTCTTCTGGCACTAGTGGTAAGTGTTACTGTCTCAGCAGTTGGCTTGTGGAAGTACAATGATATTAATGTCTGTTACTAATGTAACTTCTTTTCCAGCTTCAGGTGAATGGGGCCTATGGAAAGTTGAGAAAGTTTTTAAAAACCAAAGGGACTTTGAATTACAGTAAAAGAGAACAAAACATCCAAATCCGCAAAATCTGCATTCTGATGCAAGATTACAAAAAGACAAGATATGTGGTCAGGCACCTTTTCAGATGCCTTTTCTCTTTTTTTCTTGTCTTTTTCTTTTCTTTTATATATTCTAGAGAAAATAGCTAATCACCAAAGGAAAGACCATGCTTGACCTTTGAATAGTACATTCAGAGTACTGCAGGCAGTATTCATAGGAGGCATTGCTTCTCAAAAGTGAAATGTTTTTGTTCATCCATTCTGGTTACAAAAGGAACAGTAGTTACTCCTATGCTTGGGAAAATGCAGTCTAGTCTGTTTTGTCTCTGGAAAATTTGCTGTGAAAAAACTGGATTATAAACACCCACTTTACTTGTTGCAACTTCATTACTAGACTTCTACATAGAGAGGAGAGTCTCCACCAGGCCCAAATTTAGAACACAGTTACCAGTAGGTACCCTCTTATCAAATAGACATATAGTCAGTAGAACTGGATGTAAAGGATGAAATACCTTATTTCCTACCATATAAGAGCTGTCGGGGTCTAATCTAAATCTAAATCTGGACTGGAATCGAGGTGTACTGAGTGGATAGACATTAATCTAGCTGTTAAGCTCTTAAATGTGGAGAAAGATCTGCTCTACCATGTAAAAACAAATAAGCAAACAAAATCCAACAATACATGAAAAACAAAGGACCTTCATGTAAGAAATACAAATGACTCAAACATACATCTGTGTGTAATCTTATATAGGCAATATTCTTTTCGTGACCTTTGCATATGGTTTTATTTGCCCTCAAGTCTGTTACCCAAAACCTGAGAAGAAGAAAATGTGGTCATCTTAATGATCAGTTCAGGTTGGATTTCTTCAAAAATAGTTTGGGAGGAAACAGGAACAATTATATGTGTGAAATGGACGTATAGATAGCTCACTATATCAGTGTGGAAATATAAGAGGGTAAAATGTATGGATTAAATAACAAATACACAAGTAGGTATTAGCTGGAAAAGAAGTAAAAATCCAAAACACTAGACCATGAGGCTTTGCAACAGTAGAATTTCTTGCATATATTCCATTAATTGGGTATTCAACCTCACTCCCTGAAGAGGAAAGGGCTTTGAAGCAGCCTGCATGAGAGAAACAGATGGAGCAAATATGTTAACTGAAATTAAAGATAGATCACAAAAACTCATGAAACAAAACATAAGGTTACACTATAGTTATAAAACATATCAGAATTAACAACAAGAATAGAACAAAACAAACAAACCAACAAAACCCAAAAGCATTCAAACAAATAAAACTATGGTACTACGGAAAATGAAGGTTGGGTCCTTAGATATGTAAAAATAAATCATATGCAGTAAACAATGAAATTACTGATGACATAATAAATATCTTAGCATGAAAATGAGACAATTAAGGCAAGGTGTGTGTATATACTTCTATACATACACATATATGCTATACATATACATACATGCATATATATGTATATGCATATATGTGTACATACATATATAGAGATGTATTTTTATATATAAATTATATGTGTGCATATGGACATGTATGTGTATGTATTTATTATTTAGGTTCCAGGAACCAGTAGGTAAACATATACCAGTAGGTATGCATATGTATAGGTACTTTCCCCCCTTTCTTTCCTTTAATGAGAAACTGTTTTGTGAGCTTTATTTCTTTTTTCAGGCTAGTCACAATGGAAACTTTCCTTTTCTCATTGCATAGGTAAGCTATACCTAGTCCTTTTGGTGTAATTTCCAGGATTATGATCATAAGAAACTATGGTGCTTTCATGATTTGAAGAACAAAGGATCTACCTTTACAATCGTCTTTCCTGGTTTTAATTTTCAAGCATGACCAAAATATGTATTTCCCAATTAATAGTTTCAGGGTTGTTCTTCCTCTCAAATATGTGATTATACAACTCATTTATAGAAAAGATAAAATGTGAGTTATTTTGGATTTATGGTATTTTAATGAGTTCATGGTATTTTAATTTCTCACCCCTTGTTAAGAATGCTAAAATTGAATGTATTAGGCATGCTATTGATGATATCTATTTGTCAAATTACAGATATTTAATATTATTCTTCACTTTTTTGGTATGCATTAAGTAATGAAAGCTCATAAATATGTGTGTTCTGCCTCTGTACAGTGTTTACATCACTTTGGTGGTGCACTAAATCACAGGAATGTGCTAGGGTTCATTTGCTTCTATGAAAAATTGAAGTTTCCCACAAACCAGCATAAAGATTCCAGACAAATTAGATGGCAATTTCCTTTGGTCTTTAGTAGTACCAGAACGTTTAACTATGGTAGATTTTTTAAAAAATACTATATTCTAGCTCCAGTTCAGAATTTGCATGTGTGTAGTTCCATTAAAATAATAGGATGGTTAATAGTCTGGTGTTCTGATTCAGGGGGAGATTTTAATTTAAAACGGTTTGCTGATGTAAATTACATTTTCTACAAAACCTTTTGGGAGGGGTTGGGGAAATACCACTATTTAGCATAAAACTCAAAAAAATTTAATTATCTGTTAGCTGTGCATATCATTGCAAAGAGGAAATAATTTTTAACAGTGTTATTGTCTCACATAAGCATCAAGACTAGAATATAGAGCTAATGTTCCAAGAAAAGAAGTTTCAGCTCATTTGCCTTTCTAAATAATTAAATAACTAAGGTGGGGGGCATCCAATTCAAGACAGTACTGAGTAATAGTGTGCTACTACTGCCTTTCTGCTACTTTTTCTGCTGTGCTATTTATCTTTCCCAGTGCTGATGCTTCTTCCCTGTCACTTTATAAACTTTTGTTAATAAGCAAACAAATAACAGCCAGACTACAGTTCTAAATCTACATAACTCACCATCAGATCCAATTCTACTCAGACATATTACTGTTAGCGCTGTCATAGAACAGTTAGCCATGTGCACAAGTTATTAATAATAAAATCACCTGAAGAGAAATATGGAGAACATTTTTACTCATTTGTAAACATCATATATTTAAGTGAACCCCATTATACAAGGCAAAGTGATGTTGATATCAAAGGTATCAAATGCAGCTTAAGTTGTAAGTCTTAAAGTAATCCTTTTTTCTTCACCAGTTCCACTAAAACAATATTGTCTACGTCTACTGATTAGTATGTTATATATAGATTTTATATACGTTTCTTATAATCATCAGCCCACTTGGAGGTTACATTTATTTTCACTTTCCCATAGCACAGAAAAATACATGTCATATTTTAGGAACAGAGAAAGGCTGTCTGACCATTAGTGTTTAAAATCTTGGTCCTTCTGAGATAAATGGGAATTTCGCCATTGGATTCAACCATATCTTTACTGCACACCAGAGAATTAATTTGTTGTGAAGCTGATTCTGATGAATCAACACAGCAGCTGGTGATTTCCATATTTGGAACATAAATAGAAACTCTTGGCCTTATGTGTCACTTTTTAAAAGGGAATATGTGAAGTATGTGTATAATTTTATAACATCATTTTGGCATATGAAAATCAGTGGTCCAGTCCATCCAGTCATGAGCCATGAGGTCAGTGGGAGTTGGGAGTACTCAATACCAGGAAGATTGTTTTGGAGAGTTTTTCACTCCAGGTCTATGGGAAAGTTGGGGAGATTTTAATGACATTATTATAAGGGCAAGAAGATGAGTCAAGAATTTTTAGAGGTAGTACATTATCTGTGGTGACACATTCACTGCTGACCTCCCTTCAGGGCTCTTTCTAAGACTCTGAAGGACCTGCCTCATGAAAAACTTTTAACAAGAATATTTGCTTTTTTTCTTAAGTGCTTTCTCCTATTTCTACTCCTCCACTTCCTCCTCATTTTCTCCCCCTCCTCCTTCTCTTCCTTCTCGTCTTTGTCCTCCTCTTCCTCTTTCTGCTTCTTCTGTTTATTTTGCTTCTTCTGCTTCTTCTTCTTTTCCTTCATTTTGATATCTCTTTATTTGTTTTTGTGCTGTTTTTGTTTTTAAGAAAGCTTCATGTCTTGAATTTCCATTACTTCACTGCAGTCAACGTGTGTTTATTTTCTGTTCCCACTACAAGGGTAAGAGGGCCTTGAGGAGACATCAAAATTTCTGACAAAGAGGGGTTGCTGATGGCAGTTGATATTTGAAGCTTCACAGAGTAAACAGACATCTCTTTTTCAGCCTGAAAAGTAATTTCCTCATTTATTGTACAAGTTGACTTTTGTTATAAACTTCACATCACCGCCACATGGCCAAGATTCATGGACCTTCTTAATTACCAGTCATCCCATACACCAATCAAAGAATAAATTAGATGCACAATCTTACAATATCTAGACCACAAGGAAGTCTGTTTTTAAATTTCATCCATGTCTTTGAGAGTAGTGTCATATTTAAAACAGAACTCTTCTAATATTGTCCAGGTTGAATCTTATCACTGTGAGCAAGTGACAACCAAACCAATCTTAATTATCTTTCTGGCGCATAATCTATGACTAAGGCAGTTATGTAAGTCTACTGAGTCCATGTTATTAACACTAAATTAAATTAATACCTTCATATGATTAAACAAGAATAATAATCATATTAATTATTAAGTTTTATATTTAAAGAAAGATGTCACCTTATTTAAAAGATAAGTTATAGCCTTTTTTTATGTTATACTGTGCTCCTCTAAACTTACAGCATTTACATAGACACAGTATGCAAATAACCTAAGTACAGACTGTGAACAGTTCATGATTTAGTATCCAAATCCCATATAATTAGTATAACAATTCAAATCCCTCTAACTTCAAGTTCTGCATATGCATACATTAGCATGAGTTAATGTGAAATTATTGTCTAGGCAAGATTACACGTAGGTTAGGGAAAATTTAGATAGCTAAGATTATGTAAAGAGACAGTAACACACTATGAGTTACAAGCAGAAAGAAATGATACACAAACAAAAGGGAAATACCTAAAAAATCTGATCATCACCTGAAATTTACTACAGATCAGTAGAAATATCTGAGTCAGTACATCTTAAAAATCATGTTCACACTTTCTTTTTCAAAGTTTTTTTAAAACATGTTTTGAGACATTTTCTTCTTTCTTTTCATCTGGCTGTACATGAAGCAAGTTAGGCTAAATTGTTAGCTATGCATAGGATATGTGCAATGAAAAGTTATCCAGAAAGAACAACAGTTCTTTAAATACTTAAACTGATAATGGTCTGAGAATTCTATTACCATCTTTATTTTAGTTAAAAGGTAGAAATACTCAAACCTTGATACTTCAAAGGAACTGTAAAATTTCTGGACTGTGCAAATGAACACATTTCACATTTCAAGCAATAGCTATGGTCTCATAACTAAAAAAAAAAAGGAAATGCTATTTTTTATCTTTTATTTTATTTTATTTATTTATTTTATTTTCCTTTGATTGTATTTATTAAGTTATTTTGTGTTGGTTCTGGTGGTTTTTTTTTTTTAAGGTGTGCAAGCTGATAGGAAAACCTTAGCTGAGACTGACACTGTCTATCAGACAGTAATTGTCAAATATATAGTAAGATTCTGAACTAAATTTCAGTCACCGAAATAATGCCAATTTATCTCAAGGAAAAATCTGTTCTCCAATGTTGATCTGTAATAACTCAGAATTAATCTGGAATAGAAGTATTAAATAAATCCAAGATCAAGGAACCATCAATTTTAAAATAAAACAAAATTGTAATAAACTTTTTTACACTGAAACTGTTCACTGAGGAACCACATCTTGAGGGCTTTTGCAGATAAAGGGGATGGTAACAGAGATCCCAAAAGTACAAGCACAAGATGAAAGCAGAGGCCTTGGAAATGCAAGCAGAAACAGCAGGTCTATAAACACACGTCACAGATTGTGGATTACTTGTTTATTAAAGGACAGTAAACTTTGGATCTGTGTACAACCAACTTTAAATGTAAAGCAAATAAAGATTAAACCTCTTTCACAAGTAATATCATGTACAATAACTTTGAACATAATGTGTAACTGGGAACCATTGAAGAAAGAGCTAATAAGCAGCCTGTGTTGGCAAACATATGAAAGCGACCCCAGAAAGAAGAGGAAGAAGACACACCATCAGCATCTCACTCCCCTAACAGAGAACTTGCATTTCTAAAGAACACATTAAAATTACCTTCTGCACTCTAATCTTCTTCCTGAAGAAGACTGATACCACTGACATTAGGACCCAAAGCAAGAGTATAAAGTATAATTGAGATGATATAATCGGAAAACATATACTATACCTCTTGGTACTATTACTGGACAGATAATTCTTACACTGTTAAGACTATAGTTTGACTCACAATAAACTCTTGTCTTCCCACTTAAGGTGTATTTCCTTAATCCAGAAAAATTGAACAGTGTAATTTCATGCCCCTGTTTTTGAGATTAGTTGTTAAAATTTAATTGCAACAACTGGGGAGAACATGGGCAATCTAGGCAATAATTTGCAAAGTAACATGGAAGTGTAAGATTTTATCTTCCAAATGCATTGTCCAGTTGTCTCAATATCCCATGCTGTTTTGCATTGTGGAGTGGTCTTGGAGCACATGACTGTAATACTTTTGGATGAAAATACACCAGAAGATGTGTTCCAAGAGTGTGTGCACGCAGTGAACTCCAACTGTTGTCAGTAATTTGGGCCATGGGGCCATGCCACAGCTGGAGCTAAACCCCTCAGAACTAGTGTCAGGTAGACACCATGTTCTCAGCAGCTACCAGTTTACTCCACAGGTCAGCACCCTGACATCATGCTACACTAATTACTAAGACAGACACAGTCAATAAGCTCAGAGATATTTTGTCTTTTCAACTGTCTCAACAAGATTAGAAAAACTCCAAACCAACTGTAGTCATTCAGATCACCACCTTTGCACTGCTATTCTGATTACTGAAATTCCTTTCAAAATACTATGACAACAAATAGATTCATAAACATTTATATTTTCAGAATTAATCTTTTTTCATTCCTCAGTTAACTGAAAATAACTAGAGCTTAATGGGAAAAAATAGTTATTTTTTAATCTTTTTCCCTAGAAAATATGCAGCCAACTACCTTGAGGAGCAACATACGTAAAGGCAAATTTCTGTTCATGATTTTCCAGAAAGTTAGTTGCACTTATTTGGGATAATGTCCAGGTTTTCAGCTAGAGACAATATTCATTTTACTATAAGAACACAGATTACAGTTTTAGGAGAACAGGGTTATGCATAAAATGCTTCAAAAAAATATCCTTAGTTTAATTCTTATTTGCCAAACTCTGTGCCTTTTACTGTAAATTGCCACAAGCACAGGGCAAAGATACTGAATATATTATTTCAGCAGTGACATAAGTAACACAACTGTTGCTTGGCGGCTGACCATGTTCCCCAAACTCCCTCTTGCACTGAAAGGTATGACTAAAAATGTGTTTTCATTCCTTTAAACCTAGAAAACTATATGCTGCCATAACTTCTGCACAGCAATATAAGGTTCCTTACTCATGCAGAGACATTTCATTTTAGCAACTAATTATTATAAATGTGATTAGTGTCCCTTTCAGTGTGTTTAAATGAAAAAACAGAATTCATACACAAGCTGTTACTACTCATTACCATAAAATTTGATGTGTGATAATAACAAGAAACATATATAAAAATTTAGTAAAATCCGTGAATTGTAAACTGCAATCTTTACTTTTTCTTTCTTCCTCTCCAAGGAAGAAATAACTTCATATATTAAAGAGAGCATATAGCTTCATGAAACATTTACACCAGGTAATATGATGCTCAATTTACTTATAAAATATACACTCATAGAGCTCAAAACTAGTCAATTAAGGTATTGAGAAAAGAAATTCTCCTAAGGTTACTAATATCTTGATTTTAAATAACATGTTACAGTGTCTAATATGAAGCACTGAGGGCTCTCAACAACAAAGTACAATTTAGATATTTATACATAGATATAGAAAATGCAGCAATTTAAGTTAAGACCTTCTCATCAGAAAGCAGAAGCTTAGCTGGAAAGCAAAGGGATTCCAGAATGACAAGTTTAGTGCCTGGAATTCCCAGCTAAACTGCCATTATTTTTGTATTTTTTCCTAGCATTCTCAGAGAACTCAGAAGGCTGTAAAAGTGGGAAGGCTCCTTCCAAAGATTTGGACTGTGCATTTTTTATTAGTGCAGAAGTAAAAACAGAGGAAAATGTTATCGTAAACATATATTGTTCTTGACTGCATATATACAACCGTAGGGCTGTATTTTTTAAGATCTGTATCTTTCCAAGTCTTAATTACCAATGTAAGTCAAGTATAGGCCAGGAACAAGCAAAGGTCGTAAATATTTTTCTCTCATTAATTTACCTAAAACAAGGTACTTGTTTCAGTCTAGATTCCAGTGGATAGACATCTGTATTACAGATGTTGTCTTAAAAGTTGACACATTAGTTCAGATCATCACTGTAGAGAAGACAATGACATGAACTGTATTTCTGAAACAGTAAAAACTCTGCTGAGAAATAGACCTTGTCTATGATTTTTCTTTTTCTTTCAAGGAAGTTCACCACTTCTACCAGTTCCGGAACTAATGAAACAGTCCTTGGTTTCAATCAGAAGGATTGTTACAGATCTTCTTCAATAGTTTATAAATAACTACAAGGAGAAGATTATATAAAATGTGCTATTAGTCACTTTATATCTTTGAAACAATCACTTTTTAATGTGGTTATTTTAAGTCAGGCTGATTTCAGGTTACAACTTATCTAACCTGTATCTAATTACAAAAAAAAAATGTGCAAAGGCTGGCTTTTATGTGGCTTTTGTTTTTTCACATTGACATTCCCAGGCAGTCTCAACGAACTTCAACTGAGCTTTCTTTTCTCAGTTTTCATCTTTTTGTTTGATCTTTTAATTTCTTTTATATTTACAACACAATCTCATGAGTTTAAATTATGATTATCACCTTACACTTGTTTTTTCTCTTTGGAGACAGGCATCGTTGTAGGTATTTTCCTCAATATTATACTGTATTTGCGGCTTGTCAGGGTACAGGCAGTATATTATTTTTCCATATAAACACATTTGACAGAGATGTAAATTAATTACATTCATATTAAGTCTTTGCTTATGATATTTTAAGTAAATCAACTGATATGCATTGATGACCAAAACACTCATATAAGAAAATAATGTGTGATGGCAAAACTTACGGTAGATGAATACAGGAATATTTCTGTGCTACTACTCTAGTCTTCTAGAAAGGGTGTGCTACACGTTGCAGTCTTCAAAACGTAAGGACAGGGTAACCTTGAATTCTGACAACTCACAGACATGTGCCTGACAAGACAGCCTCATTTTAGTCTGTGGCTCACTCCCAAGGGTGGTCCGAACTTCAACTGTATGAATTTCTGATAGCAAGAAAGCAACCTGACCCAAAACAACTCACAAAAATCTTCAGTCTGGGCTGTTCTACATTCATAGCTGCAGCACACAGGGTCTCAGAGTCCTACTCGTCAATTGGCAGCTCTCTGGGGAAAACCCTGAGTGCCTCATTGCTACCCAGGGTTACCACTCCACAATG
>NW_010528467.1:0-2407 GCF_000687285.1 Phaethon lepturus | reverse complement strand
TTCCCTACAGAAATAAAAATCCCCAGCACTGCCTTTGACATGACCTTCCTTTAACTTAACTGGGTTCTCAGGATCACCACCTGTTGCATTCTAGGTTTCTTCAGATTTTATTCTTCTTTAACCAGAGGATTTAGAAGTGGAGTCAGAGATTGCCCAGCAAGAGGCTGCATCTTCTGGCAGCTTAGCACTGTGGTTTGTGGCTTGTTAAGGAGCAGCTGATGACTGAAGATTTCTCCCATCTCGTCTCACATTCATCCAAAGAAATTGATGGTTTTATACTGCTGCCAATCCAGCTGTGATGTGATTGAACACCTGGATAGAGAAGGAAAGGGCATTTTACACCTCTTTAAATGGCCTTTTGAGTCATCCTGGAGTAGAAAAAAAAGCATTAATTTGCCTTGATATTTCTTTAAGCTTTTTCGTTACACCCATGCTTCTTGCTCAAAAACAATTTCAATAAGCAAAACAAAATGTAGCAAGCACTAATTTGTCTGGGAGGCACTCTAGCTAGCATGACAGCATGTTCTTAAAAAAGTTATATTATTTTATATTTTAGTATCATACTAGTCAAAATTATTAATGATTATTTAAAACAGAAAAATTGCCACAGTTCAGTCAAACATATGTGCATCCAATAACAGTACAATGTTTACCATGTAAAATACATACATGCATACTATAGTCTATGTTTATATACACACAAGCACATATATATTTATACATATATACTAATACACATGTAAGTATATATATAATTTTGAAATGAAAATGTTTTTTCTATTTGACATTAGGTTAAAAAGTTGAGAGTTTATAAATTACAAGTTAAAAGTTTTGAAAACAAGCACTCTGAAGAAGATTTTACTTCAGATCAGACAAAACATCCAATGTAATATTTAAATCAATCTGGATGTAATCAGGATTGATGTTAAGAAAAAGCTTCTATGCTCCCATAAAATTCATGTAAGATGATGTACTCCATTTTAATATAAAATTTTATACTCAGTAACAAAACAACCATAGCTCATAGTTTAATTAAAATGCAATATGTATATTATTAACTGTTAGGTTATGATTTCCAGTGGGAGTGACTGATATCTTGTTTTTCATTTATATTTTGTTCTTTTTTAATCCCCCTCATAAAGCAGCAGTATAAGTCACTAATGTCTGCACCACTTTATGTTATCAGTTATACAGGCTAGCTTTCTTTCAGTTTGATTGAAAATATTAAATTGTGCCAGTTATGGCTTATCCAGCCTCCCTGCTAAGTAACATATAATTACAAGGAGCTTAGAAAACACCAGTAAGACTTAAGAACACCAAATTGCTTATTTCAATTTATAGGAGGCTACATCTTCATTCACAATGTTTCAGACTACTAGGGGTTAAAAGAACGTGAAATAACATTTTGACAACAATATTGATATTTACTCTTTTTTTTTGTTTCTTTGTCATATGGCATCAGTATACTCATCAGTAGACTCAGAGAGTTCCTAATTGTAATCACCTTTCATACAGTCTTAATGAAAACAAAAGTCCCACTGATTTCAGCTTTATTTCAAGAAGTTTTGCTGCCATAGAGAGTGAAACAGTCAGTGGTAGTGGCTTTCTAAGCTGAAATACACTATCGTGCTCTTTTTTTTTCTTGAAATAACACATTTTCTCATGAATTCTGTCACATGTACTCCTCTCTGCTGATTCAAATCTTCGTTTCACATGCTGATTTTGCATCAAGTGGCAATACGGACACCGAGCTGTATTTGCTGTTTTGTACTATGATAAACAAAACCTCAAAGCAAAACCTCAGAACAAAACAAAGTTTAAATTGTTGAATGTCTGCTGGATTTAAATCTCCATCTCTTAATGGATATGGGGGGAACATTGTCCCCAAGGGTGAGGAAAAGGCTGAGGTACTTAATGCCTTCTTTGCCTCAGTCTTTAATAGCCAGACCAGATATCCACAGGGTATTCAGCCCCCTGAGCTGGAAGACAGGGATGGAGAGCACAATGTACTCCTCATAATCCAGCAGGACAGAGTTAAGGACCTGCTAAGCCACCTGGATACCCACAAGTCTATGGGGCCTGATGGGACCCACCCAAGACTACTGAGGGAGCTGGCGGAGGATGTTGCCAAGCCACTTTCCATCATTTATCAGCAGTCCTGGTTAACACGGGAGGTCCCAGATGACTGGAGGCCTGCCAATGTGACACCCATCTACAAGAAAGGCTGGAAGGAGGAGGCAGGGAACCACAGGCCTTTCAGCCTGACCTCCATGCTGGGGAAGATCATGGAGCAGTTCATCTTGAGGGTGCTCATAGAGCATGTGAAGGACAACCAAGGGATCAGGCCCAGCCAGCACTGGTTTATGAAAAGCATGCCCTGCTTGACCAACCTGATTTGCTTCTATGA
>NW_010528466.1:0-3554 GCF_000687285.1 Phaethon lepturus | reverse complement strand
AGGTCAAGCCTCTGCAAGGTAATCCCAACATTAACCTTCATTTCTTGTTGATGGGATGGAGCTGTATGGTTTTTCAGTCTTAGACCTGGTCATCATTTTGTCCTAGCAGGTCTTATAAGCAGTCTAGAGATCATTTTAAAGTCATTATATTGGGTTTTTTTGGTTAAAAAATGGAGGGAGGGACACACTCTAATAATCTGCGTCAATAAAAATGGAAAGATAGTCTAAATTTGTTGTCCTTGGTGTGTGGTATGATTACTGCACATTTCTTTTTCTCAGTATATTTAATGTTTTAGAACATAACTTACACTTTTCACTTGTCTACACAACAGAAGGAGTGATGAGACCATCTTGCTACACTGCAAAGAAATGTTGAGTCCGTAATTCCATTTTTAATGCTTGGGTCAGGGTATCTGAAAACCACGTAGTAACAAGTCATAAGAAAAAAATATCCCGAGGCATCCAAGCGTGTGTTGAGTCTACACTGAGTTGTAGCAGAAGATATGTATTGAATTACATTTCCTCTATCAGATGCTAGAAGAATATACCACATTCACAGCATAAAATACTTCTGTGTGTAAAGCTAATGATGTGCTAAATGTGATACAAATTGCTAACATATACAGAATTGAGTCAACAGAACTTCGTTTGCTGCCTAGAAAAAAATTATTGCATACCAGCTTAGAAGTATGACAACTAAGATAATTTGAAATCACCTCACAGAAAACTATTCAAATAGTTATTTTCTTATTAAGGAACACATACTTCAGATCATATAAATTTGCATGAGCTTACACAATGTTGCACCCATTCAAATGGAATGGATTACGTTTGTCCTCAGTTTAGCTAAAAATTAGTTGCTTAATTTAGGTATCCAGGGTTGCTTAAACTTAAGTGACTCATGCCATTTTAGACACCTAGGTATCCACATGCAGCTGACAGGTACTACCCAAACTGTGCTCTTCTGGAGACAGAACTGGAGCAGAGGAGGGAAAACTCTAGGATACTTAATACAGCACTAGATGCCCATGTTTAAGCAAGTGAATTGATCTCTTAGACTCTTTACCAGGCAAAATTGATCCCATCCCATCTATTCTAGACATATCTCATTGCTGGATGGATTGTCCTCTAGACATGTCATTCCCCTTTGTTGTCTTTAGAAGTGGGGTTTGGTTGCTGAAACATGGGTATCTATTACCCAATGAAACTCAGCTGGTATCCACTAAGTCCTCAGCTACTTCTCAGAATGGTTTAGGCTTCTGAAGTTGCTTCAGTGCTATATGTGCAAGCCTCATGCATGTCTCATGCCTGGTGAAGCCCGTAATGGCACTAGGTACCTATATTCAGGCAAGGAGCACTTACTGAAAGTGACATAGAATCATAGAAATATAGAATCATTTTGATTGGAGAAGATCCTTAAGATCAGCATGTCTAATCATTAACCTAACACTCCCAAGTCCACCATTAAACCAATGTTCCTAAGCATAATGTCTACATGTCTTTTAAATACCTCCAGGGATGGTGACTCAACTACTTCCCTGGGCAGCCTGTTCCAATGCCTGACAACCCTTTCAGTAAAGAGTTTCTTCCTAATACCCAATCTAAACCTCCCCTGGTGCAACTTGAGGCCGTTTCCTCTTCTCCTATCACTTGTTGCTTAGGAAAAGAGATTGACACCCACCTCACTACAACCTCCTTTCAGGTAGTTGTAGGTCTCCCCTCAGCCTTCTCTTCTCCAGAATAAAGACCCCCAGTTCCCTCAGCCGCTCCTCATAAGACTTGTGCTCCAGACCCCTCACCAGCTTCGTTGCCCTTCTCTAGACACGCTCCAGCACCTCAATATCCTTCTTGTAGTGAGGGGCCCAAAACTGAACACAGGATTCAAGGTGCGGCCTCACCAGTGCCGAGTACAGGGGGACGATCACTTCCCTACTCCGGCTGGCCACACTATTTCTGATACTGGCCAGGATGCTGTTGGCCTTCTTGGCCACCTGGGCTCACTGGTGGCTCATGTTCAGTCAGCTGTGAACCAGCACCCCAGGTCCTTTTCTGCTGGGCAAACTTTCCAGTCATTCTCCCCCAAGCCTGTAGCGTTGCATGGGGTTCTTGTGACTCAAGTGCAGGACCCGGTACTTGGGCTTATTAAACATCATACAACTGACCTCTGCCCATCGATCCAGCCTGTCCAGATCCCTCTGCAGAGCCTTCCTACCCTTGAGCAAATCAACACTCCCACCCAATTTGGTGTCATCTGCAACCTTACTGATGGAGCACTCAATGCCCTCATCCAGATCATTGATAATGATATTACACAAGACTGGTCCCAAAACTGAGCCCTGGAGAACACTGCTTGTGATCAACCGCAAAGTGGATTTAACTCCGTTCACAACTCTTTGGGCCCGGCCATCCAGCCAGTGGATTCAGCGAAGAGTCCAAGCCATGAGCAGCCAGTTTCTCCATGAGAATACTGTAAATGCATGGGAAAGCAATATTCCTGAGACAGTGTTGTGGTTTAACAGAGTCTATTAATTCTGAAGAGACCTGCAAGTTTCAGAATGTAGAAATGATTCTGTGACGCAACAGCTTTAATGCAGTGTTGTGGTTTAAGCTGGCAGGCAGCTAAACACCACACAGTTGTTTGCTTATTCCCCCCACCCCTGCAGTGGGATGCGGGAAAGAATAATAAAAAAAAAAAAGTAAAATTCATGGCTTGAGATAAAGACAATTTAATAGGACAGAAAAGGAAGGGTAGAAAAAAAAATAATGAAAAAAGGATATACAAAATAAGTGATGCACAATGCAATTGCTCATCACCTGCTGACCACTGCCCAACCAGTTCCTGAGCAGCATTCATCACTGGCCAACTTCCCCAGTTTATATACTGAACCTGACGTTATATGATATTGAATATCCCTTTGGCCAGCCTGGGTCAGCTGTTCTGGCTGTGTCCCCTCTCAGCTTCCCATGCACCCCCCACCTTCTCGCTGGCAGGCCAGCACGAGAAGCTGGACAGTCCTTGACTGCTTAGCAACAATTGAAAACAAACATTTTATCAGCACTATTTTCATTCCAAATCCAAACCATAGCACTCTACTAGCTACCACGAAGACAATGAACTCTCTCCCAGCCAAAACCAGGACAGACAGGGTAAAGCAACAACCGTTCAAATAACTGTTACAGATCTCACTTAAAGAATACCTTTAAAAACAATAACAACAACAAAAAATCACCATCCCCAAAACTCATAATACAGAGGAAAAAAAAAAAAAGGAAAGTTAATATGGAAAAAAAAAAAAGCTGTATGAAACAAAAATATTATTAGTAGACACCAATACAAAATATACCCAATTTGCTATGCTATGTAAAACAATCTCTAAAACCATGTTATAGTATGCAAAAAAATATTAATGCAACCAGTATTAGAAAAATTGGAGGTATTGTTATTACACAGTTTGAACAGCAGCTATTTGATGTGTCTGAGAAAGAATGTTGTTGTGTGGATATAAGCAATCCCAAACACAGTGTGTATTCACAGAATCACAGAAACACTAGGT
>NW_010528465.1:32969-41053 GCF_000687285.1 Phaethon lepturus | reverse complement strand
TGATGTCTACCTCGGGGTTTGCAGCCTGCAGTGGAAACACCTGACCTACGCTGGGTGCTGGGGACGCTGGGAGCATCCGGCGGTGGTAGCGTGGGGCGTAGCACGGGCTGATCCAGGTCCTCATCCTCAGGGAATGCCATGCTTCTGGCGTGAACGGCGTCCCATTACAAGTTTATGTGTAGCAGAAACGTGTCGATGCTTTGTCTGTGCTGGAGGCTCTGTGGTTTTCTGCATGTAGACCTGCCCGAGTGTCTCTGTGCACAACCTCCCTCTTGCCCGGCTTGGACGGGAGTGGGCCCAGCCTTGGTGCGGGCGTGCACGTTGACTCTTGTGTCTCCGTGGTGGAGCTTTTTGCTATGAACTTGACAAAAGCAGGAGGCCATAAGCGGTTTTTTGTTTGCTTCTCACATGGGTAGATGGGCAAGGTGTGCTCATAGATTGCTTTAACTGGAGTTGAGTGGTGACAGGTGGCTGGTAGGCGTTTGCTCGAGACCTCAAAAGTTGAAGGAAGTTCCCTCCTTTCTTGGACGCTTGAATCTTCTTCTGTTATAATCACATACACATTTTTGCCAGTAATGATGACTCAGCACATGGATTTTACCGTAAGTTGTTTCATCCTTCTCTAGAGGACAGAGATCTTGGAGTTGAAGCGTTGCCCTGGGTGATGGGGATGGGCACACAGAGAGGCGCAGGGCTGACCGGAGGTGGGAGAGCTCCCAACCGGTGAGGCCTTCAGCTCAAGGTGAGGTTTCCAGGGGATGGGCCGTGCAGGAACCGCGTGCTTTGGAGATGGCAGCGCTGTAACTTGTCTTCCTGTGAGGCTGATTTTGCTAAAACTGGTGTCAGAGTCTTTTTAGTAAGACACTAAGATTTTGGCTTCAATTTCGGGTTTTCTTACTCTCTTACGTGCATGTGTGACATGCAAAGCATATTTAATGAGCGAATACTTCAAATGCTTCCAAATTAATTAAAAACAGTTCCACATCTGGAATAAATCCAGTACCTTTCATGGATGGCTTCCACTTCATGGTTTTTCCCTCTTGTGAGAAGCTCTGTGAATATCCCTGTGCAGCCGCTTGTGAAAGCTGGAGTGGCAGAATCCAGGCTTATTTTACAAAAGGGAGAGATCTGAAGCCCACAGAGATCAATGGGATCTTGGCCTTTATTCCAGCAGACTTTGGATAAAACCTAATAATATATATAATTATATAATACGATATGCCCATGCACGGTCAGATGTTTTCAGGGTATCCTGTCTTGAAGGTAGCTGTTCAAGTCTTAATTAAAAAGTATTGTTTCTCATGGTTCAACTACCGCTTAAATTCATGCAGATTTCAGCAGAGCTTGAATTAGGCACCACAAACACAAAAAGCATTTCTATAATGAACTTTTTTTCTTCTCCCTTCTGTGTCCCCAAAAGTAAATAAAATGATCAGATTTTTCTCTGTGGGAATGTTGTGATTTAAACTGACACATCTAAGTGACCTAAAGATAGGCTTATTGCATAGATAAAAAATGCAGGGTTGGGTTGTTTGAACTGTATTAGCATCAGAATAAGAAACGGCAGGGCGAGTTGGCCGAGGTGGCCATGCAGAACTGGGGAGGGTTGTTCTTTGGAAAGCCTCCGAGCTGGGAATTCTTTTCTGAGCCATAAATAAATAAATCTGTGTCCTGAGCAATTAATGAATACAGAAGTCTGGGCAACTTTAAGCTGTTTGGGATATTTAAGAAACCCATATGGTGCTTTTGTTGGTGGTGTTGATTTCATTCTCCCCCCCCCTTATTTCCATTTTAAGGTGGGCTTTTTTTTTTTACTTACTTTATTTTTTCTGAAAGATGGTGATGAGAATGTTTTTGCCAGCGTTCTGTAAAACTGCTGTTAACTCCCACATCAGTTTCAGCATGTGTTGCACCAAAATGCTGCCCCTGAAACTTTTGATCTTCCAGATACAGATCGGGATTACAGACAGCTTAGTGCTTTGAGTACCTCGTCTTTGGAGTTGTCCTCTGGCTGCTTGTGCTGGTTATTCCGGGAATGCCAAGAAAATTATCTTGCAAGGATCCTGCTGTGAATGCATAGATAGCTTTTCCGAGGGATCTCAGTGTGTTTTACAGACCACAACTAATTAAACCTCACGACGTTCATGGCAGGCAGATTAGCATCAACCGCAGCAAGTAAGTGAAAATAGAGAGAGGTGAAGAGCTCAACTTTCCCATGGTAGTGAACAGGGAGGTGGAATGGAGTTGTAAGTGCCGTGTACCTCTGGAAATGAGGCCCCCGGTGACTTGGCCAGAAGAGCTACCCTTTTGGAGGTGGACTTTGTGGAGGCAGTTAATATTTGCAGTTTTGCATCCAGCACTTGCCTTTTAGAGATCAAATTAGTTCAGATCCCCTCAATGTTTCCTTGCTGGTGAGTTCTTGGTGAGTCTGCATAAGCAGCGGGATGTTGGAAGGTTACTGAAGTGTCCCCTTACCCTTCCAGACTTGAGTTTTCTGAATTAACCAGCTTTGGTTGGAGTCGTAACTTTGAAGTATCATTTTGCATTAAGCAGAAAGTGCCTGACTACGGTGCACCAGCTCTCACAGTGCTGACAGGTTTTGACCATTGCTAGGTTTTGACTTCATTGGGGTAGTATTTCTAGTAATTCCGTCTCTGCCGTGGCTTTTGAGAGAGGATTGATATTCTCAAGATTACTGCGGTGGTCACTGTTGGTCATAGGCAAAAGAAGTGAACAGTGCTGGGGAAGTGGATGAGCTGGCAGTACAGTAAAACGGAGTAGGAATGAGAAAGTTCACTCACTTAGCTTCGAGCGCACAGCGGCCTCAAGTACAGCAGTACAAGACTATGCCGTTAGAAAAGAAAGGTTTTAGCCAGTCTGGTAACTTGTTTATGAAATTATAGAGGGGGTTAAAAGAAAGCAATCTAAAGAGAGATCTAGGGAAGCATCAGATAATTGGTACTGTAAGCTGGATTTGCAGATACACTGATACAATGCAGGAATTGCCATTAGGGCATGCTGTACAACTGGGGTATATTGACAAAGAGAAAAAAGGAGTAGTGAGAGAAAGCTATGGCCCAAATTCTGTAGCCTTTTAAGAAAACATCTTAGGCATAGGAGCCAGCTAAAAAGGTTAATTGGGCAAGATCAGTTATTGTGGTGTATGACATGAAAAGCAAGCTTCTGAGCTTGAGAGGAGAAAGCAGCAGACAAGACAGCAAGGTGATTCGTGAGGTGAAACAGTTTGTGGTGACGAGAAACGAGGATCAGCCCCACACTGATCTGGAAGAGGGGAGGTGTGAGAAAAGTGACAGAATTTACAGAAGATGTGAAGCTTTCTTAAATGATACAAGACCCCCCAAAGCAGTGTGGGTGGAAGGAGAAGGGCAGACAAGCTGCCTTTGGATCTGCATACAGAGACGACGAGGTTTATAGCGGGAAGGGAGTGAAGGTTGTGAAAACCAAAGAGACAAGGCACAAAAGAGGAGGCAGCGTGAAGGTGATAGAGCTGTTTTTACCGAGTCAGCACGGTGCCTGAGTGCATCCAAAAAAGCGACGGAGTTGTATGACTTTGTGCCGTCGGGCAGGAGCTGGCAATGGGGTTATTCTGGCACTTGGCTGTCTCTGCCTGAGGCCGCACTGGAAATGCTGTGTGTATCTTAGGCTATCTACTGTAAAGGGTGTTACATTCATGGAAAAGAATGAGCCAAAGGGAATGTAAAGGTCACAGAGAAAGATTACAGGGGCATCCGATGGAAGAAGCGGGGCTGTTGAGGTACGTGCTGCTATAAAGCTGTCACACATACTGGAAGGGAGGAATACCAAAGTTCACCCACAAAGTGATGGGGTAGTTGGACGTGTCTGGAACTGCGTTATATTCAGTGGTTTCTGAATATATCTATTAGCTTATATAGCTGTAATATATAGAATATAATAGCTGCCACAAAAATGAGGAGAATAAATGAATGCTCGCTGAAATTGAGCCTAAAAACTAGGAATTTGGCATGATCATCTAAGTGCTAACACTAAAAAGCAGGAGTTAATTTTCCATTGGCTTCCTTACTGTAGACCTGCCTGTCTTCCTAGGAAACATCCCTGAGAATGAGCTGTTGATATTGGAGCATAAGTACTCATTTTTAAATTAATTTTAATAACGTGGGCATAAGTCAGTTCGTGTTAGTGCTTGGTGCTAATGAAATGGATTTCAGACCAACGGGCTCTGGAGAAGAGCAGAGTTTCAGTATTTCTCCTGTCGCACGTTTCAGTGTGCTGAGAAGTTGGAGCAAAGGACAGCATCTCTGCTTCATTTGTTGCTGGTTATGCAGTTTAATTAGTGCCCTTCATTACAGATTTCTGAACAACTCTCATGAAGGTGAATATGGGCTTAGAGAAATCTGGAAATCTGCAGAGGAACTCCGTAACTAGATGCTAAGAAGGGGCTGTTCATACACGGCAGACAAAAGGGTCCTTTATGCAAAAGTAGCTTGTTAGCTTTTTGTTTTTAAGCTGTAGCATGTCTAAGTGATCAGGGTGTCACACACTAATAAACTGGCCAGTCCCTCTGGAATGGACATTCTTAGTGGTGATTTAGAAGGTGCATTTATACAGTAGCCTCCAACTTCATTACTGCGCTGTTTCCTTGGATACTGTGTCTTTTGCATGTAATTACGAGAGGGACGTTAACAATGCTTGATGATTCTAATGGTTTTAATAAAGTTCTTCGTATTATTTGGTTAGTGATTTTCTTTTTTCCTTTAATATCAGAGGGGAAAAACAAAAGGAATTGATTTTTGTCAGCTAATTTGCACAACTTCTTTTCATCCAAGAACAGGTTTTATTTCATAAAGCGTGGAAATCCTGCATGCTATTTGTGGAATTTTGTCGCTGAACGGGTTGTAAATAGGAGCTGAAGTGCTACTATTCATTGCAACATCAAATTCACACTGTTTGGGAACAATCTTACAATAGTAAAGAAAAAGCTGTTTAAATGCTGGGCAGTAAACAAAATTTGTTATGGGTGTGAAAGCATTTAAATACTTCATGTGTCTATTTAAGACTTGGGTATTTTGATAGTGTTCAGTATGTTTCTCGAAGGTACTTTCTGCTCTCTACACACCATCTTGGTTGCCTCAGCTCCGGCTGTTGTTTGACAAACAGTTTGAGCTGCCGCGGACACGGAAGGGATCCTCCCGCCTGCCCCAGGCACCCGCTCCCGTCTCCCTCCCTCCCTTTTGTTCACAGGCATATTTGCAATAGAGCAGCTCAATCCCCAGTGAGAACAAAATCAACAAAAAATAGAAAAAAAAAAAAAAAAGAAGAAAAGGGGAAAAAAAGGGGGTGGGGGTGATCCTGGGACAGCTGCTTTGGTGAAAAAGGGGGGGGTGTGATCCTGGGACAGCTGCTTTGGTGGCCACGGTGGCTTATCCCGCTGTAAAGTGATCACCAAGCTGTGGCATGGAGTCATCGTGCCTGAACACAACGGGTCTTGGCGGGAGGAGCATCAGGCCGTGGTGCCCGGGCTCGCACGGTGCCGTACGGTGATGCGCCGCACGTCGTGGCCCATCGCTGGTGCCGCACGTGAGCGTGCAGCTCGGTGCGTGTCACCTCCGCGGGGCGCAGCACGGCTGCGTGTTCCGCTTGCTGCAGAGGATGCCTTTATACGCACTTGGGGAACGTCTGTTTGGGAGCGATGTTTTCACATGACAAAAAAAAAAAAAAAAAAAAAAGCTTTTGTGTTCTTTGAGACCTCACTGGACTTTAGGATATGCCCTGGATGCAGCAAGAAGGATTTAAACTCTTAAATGACTGTAACTGTCACAGGCTGTGTAGTTACATGAAATATGAGGGCAGCTGAGCACGGTGAAACGGGCTGTACGTGTGTCTGTGTCCACCCCTACCCCAAAGTCTGCTCGCTTACTGAAAGCATTTTAAGTTCAAACCATTTTTTTTTGGTGTGTTAAAAGAACTACGTTATGTTCCTACTGATACTTTTTCTTCAGAGAAACAATATATGATATAGTTCATTTAATAAAATAAAATCATTTTTCCAAAAGCCACAGAATACAGAATTTAATACAGTAGCATTTGAACATAAATTCTAGAGATGCATGTGAGATGGCTCTTTTACAGTACACTCAGTTTTATTGCAGTCCTCATAGTGGCTTTCATGTGCCAAAAGCTATTTAAAGCCTTTTCCTATAAAAGTGGTATAGAAATATATTATATCCACAGACATTTTCTCCTTATCCATAATAGTTTCACAAGCAGGGCATGCTTCTTTTTTCCCTCCTTCTGTATGGATTTGTAAGGTTTGCTTTAGCAAGCTGATGCATTGCTATTTTCTAACTTTTAGGGTTTTTTGCTCTACACTTGCATCTTAAAAATGCAGAGGAAACAGATAGTGCAGCTACAAATCAGGCAAAGTTATTCCTGATTACTTTGATCTTTGTCCTGATGCTCTCGGACACGGCTTTTTTTTTTTTTTTTTTTTTTTTTTAACCTTTCTGGAGATTTTCAGGGGTCAGATTGAAATGGCAGCTGCCTTTCAGTCGGGAGCTTGAGGAAGATCTCTATGCAAGTGGCGCCTTGCTATGTGAAACTTCATTTTCGGTTGAGGTTTTAAATTCAGCAGCAATGAGCCTCACTGGGCGTGAGCTAAGGGTTATTATTTAGGCTGGAGTCCTTTTTATTTCAGCTGAGCGGCTTTCCCCATCTCTCGTCAGGTAGGAGAACGGCGAGCGTGTGGCTGGGAGGCACGCGGCGTGACTTTGCTTCTGAAGCATCCCTTCATCTGCGGGATTCTCTGGGAGGGGACGTCCAGGTGTCCCTGCCTAGGGCAGCCCTGGGAGCTGCGCCGGCACGGCAGCCTTGGCCCGGGGCCACACCTGGGTTTTGGAGGTGCGGAGAGGTATCTGGTGGGATGATACGGGGTTGCCGGCACCAGTTCCTCCCCTCTTGGTGCATGAAGAGAAGCCGTGGAGCCAGCGGCTGGTTGTGTTTCTGGGACGTGGATCAGCAGCTCGGGGTGGTGTGACCCACCCCGTTTGCGTTGGCGAGCACCAAGTTGGCCGTTCAGCATGGTGTGATGGGAGGTGTCCGCCTTGCTGACAGCGTCTGTGCTTGTCAAAGTCTGTCCCTGAGGAAGATTTGTCTGCTGGGGCTGCGGGGAGTTGGTGTGGCACTGCCACTGCGAGGGCTCCCAGCAAGCGGGGAGAAGCCCAGACCCGAGGAAGCTGGCAGCGGGCTGGGGTGAGGCATGATGAAAGCAAGGTCAGAGGGACCACGCCTGAGCCTGTCTCGTGTTTAGGTGATTTACCACAACCGGTGTTTGGTGTGCATGTGGTGTTTGCTTTCTGTCCAGAATTCGAGAGTACAGGCTTTGCAACTTGGCCTTGGGTTGCAGATGATCCTGACTCCAGGAGAGCCAATGGAGGAGCGTGAGGCATTGAGAGATGTGCCTGTTCTTCCTGGTGGCTTTTCAACAACATAATGGAATCTTGACACTGTTGTTGTTGTTGTTATTACTATTGTCTTGCTGGTCTCCATTTCATGATCAGTGCCGCCAATTAACTTTCCAAGACCTTGATGTAATTTTTAAGACTGAGCCCAAATTCCTGAATTGTGAGTAAATGATGAGTTTTGCATGGTAGCCACTGCAGTGGCGGAGAGAAACGTAACTGTGTGACCCCTGTTTTGGAACTTTGGGCCGGTAATGCTGGTGGACATGGCTTTGTAGGGAGACCTTCCTGCCCTGAACGGTGCAGGCACGGAGGGCAGCGTAGCGAGGCAGCGAGGGCTGGCGGCAGGAGCACGTGGCGGGGTCTCCTGCGTGGCCTGGAGCGAGGGGCTCGAGCTGCTGTGCCTGGTCCCTGACCTGGAGGGGGCCGAGCGCGTGCACGGACCTGGCGTTCGAGCAGCCGTGGAAAGCCGGGAGCTCGAGGGCGGCGCTGCCCGGGCAGCCGTGGGCGCGCTGCAGTCGGAGCTCTTCTGGCAGCCGTGGGTGCTGGGGGAAGTCCTGTAGCCGTAAGGGTTTCGGGGGGAGGCAGCGGTCTGCTGTCAGTTGTTACTCCGCGGCGTGGCTGGGG
>NW_010528465.1:4687-32938 GCF_000687285.1 Phaethon lepturus | reverse complement strand
CTGGTGGCGAGGCTGCCCGTGCAGCCTGGGCTGCTGCGCTTGCTGAAAATGCCTTGCATGGAGAAAGGGCTGACCGGAGCTCTGCAGGGCTGTTTTCCCTAGTTTTCCATGCAGGACTCCTGTAGATATTGGAGGCAACATGCTTCTCCCAAGGGAAGCATGGAGCTGTGTTAGGGAAGAGGACTAAAAAGATTCCTAACTTTTTTTTTTTTTAATGTTTATGATTTTGACATAGGAAACGGGCTCGTAAATGAAATGATACCCTTTCTGAGGCTCTGCTTCTGATGCCAAATATTTTAAAGGTGCTTTTCCAAGGTGATTATTGAAACTCTGTATTAAGAGATAATTCATTTAATTTAGCGTATGCTGATTGCCGTGAAGATATTTTCAACAGATACCGTACCGTGGCGTCTGTTATTCTCCAGGACATAAATAACTGCTGGACTGTAGATGACTCTGGGTAACTGGCAGCTCATGGGTAACCTCTTTTCTGGCACAGAAATAATGGGTTGTTTGTTCCTCCAGTTGAAGTCCTGATGTGTTTTGATGTTTCTGATTTACATTTTTAGCACTGTTCCTGATACCGGTCAGTGTTCTGGGAATGGTCTTTAAACTTGGTGTTTATTTTGGAGCATTGGTTTTTCAGCAAAGAAATATGTGATTAGCAATTAATGGTTTTGCTGTAAATAAACAAAGGTGAACAGTTCAGCTTTAAATAGTGATCTCTGCTCTGTGGAGCTTTTAATTTGGCTGTGCCTGCAAAGTTGGACCTTTCCAAGCACGCAACCGGCTTTGAGGGACGCCCAGCTGCGGCGACTGAACTGGCCGACTTGGAAAGCTGAAGCCATAGTGGTTTGAGTTAATGTATGGTTAGCAAAAAAATGGTTATCATCTCAAATATCTATGCATGAGCCGACCGTTGGAGTGGGGCAGAAGCCTGCCTGGTTTCAGGACGGGTAACTCCTTTGAATTTGAATGCGGTGGGAGTTTCAGCATACAGGAGACTTCCAGTGCTGGGCCTTTCCCTGGGTGGCTGCTCGCCAGGGTGTGGGTGCCTGCTGGAGGTGGGACCAGAGGTGGGACTGGAGGTGCAGCCAACACAAATCTGTCCGTCTGAGCACCACCAGCACTCCTTTGGGCGCAGCAAAATTAGTGTGTTATAGTGTCCCATTCAAAATAGATGGATTCAGCACCTTGTATGGATTCAGGTATTTTTAATGCAGATAGCGGTCCAAGGCCAACCTTGATGGAAAACTTTCTTCCTTGCAGTGATGTGCCTTAACACATGGGCTGGAATGGAAATTTCTGAGTTTCTGTCATAACTTTGTTCAATATAAGGCTGACTTCATCTACTTCTTTATTTCCCACACGGTGTCTGAGGAACTGTGGTGTATTTGACCTGATGTGTCCATGCATTGCTTCTTTCTTAGGCAGGTTAACCAAATTCCATGACCTGAGCTAGATGTAATTTTAAAAAGTGATGGCAGTAGCCCTTTCTCTAAATGTTGCCTGTTTGAACAAACTGCAACTTTTCTGATTTTTTGCACAGGAAGATTTAGAAATCAGAAACTGTATTTATCAATGATTGTTTCTCTGTTGTTTGTGGGCTTAGGGTAGGTCCAAATTTCCAGGTGCTACTTCATCAGAGGGCCAACGGGAGGCAGTTTTTGGGAGCTGTCTTTCAGAAAGGTGGTTCCTCTGCAGTGCCTGGAAGTCAGACCCATGTAGACATCTCGGGCTGGTTATGGACACCTCAAGTGCGTTGCTCCAGAAGCAGAAGCAGCTCTGTGTTACGTCTGCAGCACAGCAGCAGATGCCAGCGCTCTGCAGATTCTTGCCCTGTTGAAAGAAAAATGAGCACCGCTAAGTCTAGGTTTTGTTCTCAAATCTGAAACTTGTTGAGAATCTCAATCAAAATATTTGCTCCGTGCACTTCAAGCATGATCTCTCTCTACTGCTGTGTGTCACAGTCATCTCGAAGAGAAATGGCATCACAAAACCAATAATCCAGTTCCTAGCCTCAAGAGACAATTTTTTTTCCCCCAGAATCATAACATTTAGGTATTTCTCAAGTGGTTGTTCTGTTTAATTATGTTTTTTTTTTTTTTTCTTAATGACACCTGGATGCATCTGTATGTCTTCTTCTGAGACTTCTTCCTGGATTGCTCAGGCAATTCCATTTCCTCAGATCACTTTGAGCGTTGCCCCTGCATGGACTGAGCACCATCATTTTAAGGTAGAAATTGGAGAATTAGCAATGCTTGGCAAACATTTGGCGAACAAGCCTGGCATGCCGTGGGTAAGAACATGCCTCTGTGCATGGCAAAGGGCACTGTGCTGGTCAGGGGGACCCGTCCCTCGGTGCTGCTCACCAGCCCTCCCGGCTCCCTGTGCTCCCCACGCTCCGTCTCTGCTCATCCCTCTCCTGGCAGTCCCTTCTTGTTCCCATTGACTCCGGCCACACCAGCCTTTTTAGCACTGCCACCGCAGGGAGCAGTCCTGCTGAGACCACCTCTCTGTCAGTCAGCAAATCATTTTGGGACAAACCTGGAGCTGGGCGTGGGGTGAAATGCTTTATCCCACAGTCCCTTTCTAAAATCCTTACTGGGTTGTCATTATTTTGACTTGGCATCTTGTAATCATAGAATGGTGGAATGGTTTTGGTTGGAAGGGACCTTTAAAGATCATCTAGTCCAATCTGCTATTTTTTTTCGCAGTCTCCATTTTATGTTGTGCTTTTTATGTGGGGCTGTCAACTGGTAAGAAGCTTTTGTATATTCATCTCTTTTTCAGCTACCCTCCTTTTGCCCATATATAAAGGTCTGGACCATTTGAGCTGCCCTACCTCCACATACATTGCGTCTGAGGGAGATATATAGTATTTTTTTCCTCTGAGAGCAACAGCTTACCCCAGTCCTTACACCTACATACCTATTATGGCCCTGGAAACAGTAGTTGTAAATCTCATAGACTTCTTTCTTACTATAAACTGTATCCAGATCGTTTATACAAGCCTGTGCAAGCTGTCAGAAGGAGTATGTGCAGCATCCCGAACACACAGCAGATCGGCAGCACCAACCGGCAGAACCTGGGACTGGTGGGAGTGGGTTTGCAGGAAAACTACCACGGAAGAGAGTGCAGGGTGGAGACTGAGCCCTGTGTGGGAAAGGTGGAAGATGCTTTTTCAGCTGCAGGGACACCACGTCCACATCAGTGCTGCCCTGCGGCTCTCATAGCACTTAGTCCATTGCTGCGTTTCACCAGGCGTTGTGAAAAATAGAGATTGGATTGCTCTAGGGTTTTGTACAAAAGACTCCCCAGTCTCAGTGGTATCAAGTGCACCCTCAGCAGGTTTGCAGATGACACCAAGCTGAGTGGTGTGGCTGACACACCTGAGGGACGGGATGCCATCCAGAGGGACCTGGACAAGCTCGAGGAATGGGCCCGTGTGAACCTCATGAGGTTCAACAAGGACAAGGGCAGGGTCCTGCACCTGTGTTGGGGCAACCCCCACTATCAGTACAGGCTGGGGGAGGAAGGGATGGAGAGCAGCCCTGCCCAGAAAGACTTGGGGGTCCTGGTGGATGAAAAGCTGGACATGAGCCGGCAACGTGTGCTCACAGCCCAGAAGGCCAACTGTCTCCTGGGCTGCATCCAAAGCCGCGTGGCCAGCAGGGCGAGGGAGGGGATTCTGCCCCTCTGCTCCGCTCTGGGGAGACCCCCCTGCAGTGCTGCATCCAGCTCTGGAGCCCTCAGCACAGGAGAGACATGGACCTGTTGGAGCGGGGCCAGAGTTTTTTCTGTGAGACCAGGCTGAGAGAGTTGGGGTTGTTCAGGCTGGAGAAGAGAAGGCTCCGGGGAGACCTTATAGCAGCCTTCCGGTATTTCAAGGGGGCTTAGATGAGGACAGACTTTTTAGCAGGGCCTGTAGCAATAGGATGAGGGCTAATGGTTTTAAACTAAACCAGGGCAGATTTCAACTAGAGATAAGGAAGAAATTTTTCACACTGAGGGTGGTGAGGCACTGGCCCACGTTGCCCAGGGAGGTGGTAGATGCCCCATCCCTGGAACCATTCCAGGTCAGGTTGGATGGGGCTCTGAGCAACCTGATCTAGCTGAAGGTGTCCCTGCTCATTGCAGGGGGGTTGGACTAGAAGACTTTTAAAAGTCTCTTTCAACCCAAACTATTTTATGATTTATTACTTGCACTATAGTAAGGGTAACTTTTGGAAAGAGCCCAGTCGAATTGCCCTGCAGAAATCCCGCTGAAGCCCCAGCGAATGCAGCTGGAAGGTGCTGCGTGGCATGGCGTGGTCCTGGCCACTGGTCCTCGGCAGCTCGCCGGGTGCGTGCGCAGAGCCCTTGCCCCTGTGGTTCAGGGGTGCAACTCTGTAAAGGGGGATCCGAATTAACGTGCGGTGAAGAGAGAGCCGGGGAGAGCCGGCAGTGACAGGAGGGGAACTCCCCAGTCCTGGATGTTTTTACATGGACGTTGTACCTAGATGGAGCTTTCAAACCCAGGCTCCTTGGGTGAGGGTCAGAGTAGATTTATGAGAAGAACTTAAGGGAAAAAAAAAAACCCAAATAGCAAGAAATAGCATCCTCGAGTGTGTTTCCTAAGGAAGCTTGTAGCCTCCATGCAAATAACTGGCTCGTTTTGATACTGTCCCAAAGCTTCCCTGTTTTACAGGGATTGGGAAGCAGGAGCCTGGGGGATGTGAGATACACAAAGCATGAAAACTGGTTATCAGTCTTTGTTTCCCTCGGGGTGGACCACCAAGGGACAAGCTCAAATCCCTTGTAAGGTGGCTCCCAGGAATCCCCTTTCCACAGATCTCGCATGGCGGCAAATTATTCCTCCCCTCGCCCCCCCGGCGTTTCCCCAAGCCGCGTTTCATCCTCGAGGGGGAAGGGAGGGTCCGACAGACCCTTTGCACCCGCTCCCCGGGACGAGACGCGGCGCCTGGCTCTTGCTCGCCAGCGGAAGCATCTGCCGGTGAGCTGAGACTTGGTAAAACTTGGTGTGGTATGGAAAAACCCCCAGCACCTGCTAGCGAAACAAAGTTATTCATAACATATGGCTGGGTGGCTAAATCTTCACTTCCCAGGGACGGCCTGGAATTACACTTGCTGCATGCTGAGCGGCCTTTCTCCCGTGCGGAATTATGTGCCGGCAGCAGCAGGAGGATTTGCAGCTCTAAGGAAGGTTAGGATTTATAGTGCTGTCTCTTGCAAGGGCTTCCTCTGCAGAAATCGTCATTTTGTCTTCATCTTTTTTTGGGATAAACACATTGTGATATAATCATATATATGGAAAAGCATATCTTCGTGCTCATCAGGGAGCAGGTAGCCCCATGAATATATCCCCTGTTGTAAATCTATTGGTGTCAGTCAGATTTTTTTCCCTTCCTGCCTAAAGTTGAACGCACATTTTTAAATTCATTTCCATATGGCACAAATTCTAAATTCTTGTTCTATATTCTGATTTCTTTCCCTGGCCAGTAAATTGTTAGCTTTTCCTAGCAGAGTATATTACTGGGGCGTGCAGCTCAAGGAAGATGTCTGTCTAGAGGAAGGGCCCTTTAAATGTGCTTTTTTCTCTATTCGCATTTGACAACATGCTAGTTATATTGCCTGTTGTAATGAGGGGAGAGTATAAAACCCACAGCTATCTCTAGTCTGTGCCAGAGGTTTGCTGGTAGAACAATGTCTTGGTCTTTAAACTCCTGGATCAAGAGCTTCCATGTGCCTTAAATACGAATTTCCATGAGTCTGGAAGAGTTTTCCCTAGTTCTGTCCTATGGGAGAGGCTCCTTCCAGGAGAGGGCACTGATGTATATGGGCTCCCACCTGCTTGTTGCAATATTGACAACAGATTGTGAAAAACGTCTTTTCCTGTCACTGAGGCAGCTGGATGTAAGCCTTTAATAGGTAACAACTACAAACCAATCAAGAATGTTTTTTCATCTTCATTGCACCCTTTTTGCAGGTCTCTCTGTCCTGCTGATGCAGAAGTTATTGTGTAGGCAGATTGCTGTTGGTGACAGAAAAAGCATGGAGAGTAAGAGGCTCCATTCAAGTGCATGGATTTGCCTGTGTGATAAGCTTGTAGGTTTGGTGTTTTGATGATTAGACCGTAAGAATAGATAGGCTATTGCAGGTGTTGACGTTCGAGTGAAAGGAAGAAGTTTCTTGTAAGATTGAGGTAATTTCCAAGAAAATCAAGACCTCCTGTTCCTGCTGCAGACACATCGCTTCACTTCCGTGTGTATGTGCAGTTAATGTTCTTCTACCTCCTAAAAAAGACCTTTATATTTTAAAATATAACTTTTTGCTGTAAAGCTGCTTATTTAATAGAATTTAAATAGCTATCTTTTGAAAGAGAATTGTGACAACTCTCCTGGAAAGAGTAGTACTTCCAAATGGTAGTATTTTTCCATACCATGAGGTCACACACACACTCCTGTCCTGTGTGAGGAGATGTCCTAGTTTTCTGAGCTTCTCCAGGAGAAATACCAATCAGGGTGAAAACACTTAAGCCAAGGTTTCTTGTACCTTTTTTCCCCATGCACACAGGTACATAAATACCTTGATTCTCAGGAACTTTTCATCTGAAGCTGAGAAACCGTTTTTTTCTGCTCCCAGCCCAGAGGACCCTGTAGGTAAGACCCCTCTTATAGGTGAGAGCTTCACTGGGTCCTTGTGGTGAAGATGGAAGTTGAAACATAGACTGGTTTCTTATCTCTTCTCTTTCAAAGGACCTGTAGAAAGTCTTAAATAGTAGTATTGTATCAGCTAGTCACATTGCCTAAGTTAATTTAAAGAAAAATCCTTATCTCAGAGGGTGTAATTGGGCTTGGCGGGTATGTAGGGAGAGAGGAAAATACTCTTTTCCCTATTGTGGCCTGCTAAAAGCTTATTCATTCTGCCTGCTGAAGACGTCTACCTGCTATGTTCCTCATATTCTCTAAAAGTCCTTTTGGTACTGGTTTAATGTTGTCTGAGTTTACACAAGAGGCATATGCATTGTTTTCTTTTTCAAGTATTTTATGGTATGGAGATCTTTGGGATTAGAAGAATTAGCCTTGGGAGAGAGAATCGAACAAAGGATCACACAGCACTTGCTCCATATCTGCATATTGAATTAGAGCCATGATTTTGGTGTGCAGGAATCCAGCAGTTCCAGGGACTTGAGTCTTCCTTCTCAGTCTGGTGGGTTGTTATGTTTGGATGCAGCCCAGACCGGAGGTTGCCAGAGCCAAGATGAGAAAAAAGAATGATGCTCATACCTCTCACAATTCCTCTGAGGAGCACCAGCCACCTATAGGTCCCTGCAGCTACTCTACAAGGTTTGGATCACATAGTTAATCTTTGTTCAAGGAGTGAAGGGAAGTGACTGAGTGGAGAACTGAATGTGAAATTATAGAGTTCTCTATGATGTACAAGTTTATTTTCAAGAGTAATAAAAACCAAGACACACCATTCTATTTCTCCATTCCTTCCTTCCCACTTCAAGACTAGAGGATTTAATGTGAGCTAGAGTGGAAAGATGCTGGACTCCTACTTTGTGCTATCTTGTCACCTCCTTGGGTAGGTAGAAGGAGGTTTTTTTTCTTTTAGTCTCTGCTTTTGTTAGAGCTGTTTCTTTTCTTCACGCTAACCATGTTGAGCAGTACTAGGGGAATTATTTTTTTTTTTGTGAGTGGCTCCTGCCCAAACGTTTCGAAATCAAGCAGAAGTAATCACAACCTTTCTCTTCACTTGAAACCATAACATTTTTTTGACAAGAAGTGCCTTTAAAGAAATTCCTCTTAATTTACGGTGGGTTGCTTTGTACTTTGTTTCTGTAACCTATCGCATTACGTTTCCTGTGCATTGAGTATGTATGCATTATGAGCTCTTAAAAACAAATATCCCAGAAGAAAGGAATTCAGTGAATGAAGAAAACATTCTTGGGTAGCCCAAGTGGCAGTTTAATAGCTCATCCATTGGGATTTTCAAATAAAATAATGATGATGGCCATATAAATATATGGATAGATGAATAACTTCAATGAGGAGCTTGTTACAACTCTGCATACCACATCTGAAATGAAGTCAAACTCTGAAAGCGCTGCCTGATGTGAAAGTCCAATTTTTCCAGTGCGAACCCTGAAATTATACCAAAAAAATACACAAACTGTGTGTTTGTGTATACATATGTATATGTAATGAAAACATGCATTCACAGACACACACACGCATACATATGTTGTTTTTAGGTGGAATGTAGTGTTTCACGACTGATCCTGATTGCACTGAGCCACTAAAACTTTATTGACATGACTGCATTTACAGCAGTGTGTTTGAGATTAAGTCTTAGCCCTGGCTTTCTCTAAAAATAAATAGATAGATGGAATGGGAGCGCAAGGATGTCATCTTATATTGCCTGGGATATCCACAACTTTTTCATTAGGTTCTCCTAATCACATGGCTCTGTAAATATCTACTTTGATGCCTGTCTGCCATGGCAGAGTCTCAAACCTTGGGTATGGATAACCTGAAGGTAAGGGTTTAAATCATCTTTGCTTGTAGCAATGAATTTCTCAGGAAAACTGATTTCTGATTATGGGAGGACTTGGAAACCTGATGTTGATGGCCATGAATGACAGAGAAACCAGCTCAGGCTGAACTGTGGTGTGGACAGGAGAAACTAGACCACCAAATGAGACGTAAATAGGATAATATGCTTAATTTCATTAGTCCAAAGACACCTGTTTCTGGGAAGCTGCTGAGCTGTGCTGAAATAAAGTCTGGGAGCTCATCCGAAACATAACATAGGTCTCAGTCATCAGCCAGCAAAACTACGCTTTCCCTTAGCAGCGGGCAGAGGCTGATATTGCAGTACAGAGGGAGGATGCTGAAGTGCTCTTGGTGAAAGGCAGCAACACAGTCATTTGTCTGTTGAGCATTTTAATAATGCCACATCACAGAAGAGGCAGAGCCCTTTATTTTGTTATGAGTTGGGTCTCTCTCATTAGAATTTCTCACTCCCCTTGGCTGGCTTTTCCTTGGAAGCATACCGTATATTGGTTATATTTTCTACTTGAGAGCATCGTCTCCCACGCTAGGCTGAAGCAGAAGCTTTTAGTGGCAGTACTCGAAGTGATTCACATAAAGCCCCATGAAAATAAGGGACTTTGATATTTTCACACTGGTGGATTAAAATGATGAATGTTTGCTGTGCTGAAAAACAAGGTGCCGCTGCTCTGATCTTTTAGCTGAGTGAAATGGCAACAACAATAAAAAAAAATCTTTCCTAGGTTAAGCAGAAAAGTTGCATCCTGGGTCTCCTGGGGATCAACCTGAGCATGGGGAGAGCACGGCGAGACCCGGTGGTCCCTTATGTAAATGAAGCATATTGGAGAATTGTATATATTTGATGTATAAACTGTATGGGGTGAGATGTTAATCGCAAGACTCATGCGATACGTACACAACAACTGAATAGGCATATTCAGAAAAGGAAGTTCCACATGTAGTTCTGAGGGGATTTGCTGTTATTTGGGAATGCAGGCCCAGGAGGTGATAGAATCTTACATTTTTATTTTCTTTTTAAAGAGTTTTGGTTTTTTTTGTTGGTATAATAGTAAAGAAAATAAGAAGGAAACAAAGTGGGGGGAGAACTGCATATGAAAATAAGTGTATTGAAAGATGAGTGCCTTGACAAACACTTGGGAGAACTGATCAAATTGATTAATGTCTTAAGCAATGGGATATAGACTGCGGGATCAGGAAGTTAAGTGTTTTGTGTGAACATTATAACATCAGTGCAAGAAATTGGTTGTCGTTAGTACTTAAAAGTGCAGTAGTCATTCAGTTATATTGGAGGTGATAACTAACATGAATTCATATTCCAAAACTTGCATGCAATTTATAAATCTCCTAGGGGATGTTGAAATCATGGTGGAAATTTAAATTAACCCCTGTCATTATCGACAACTTTTCCCATCCTTTTCCTCTCTGTATTCTAGCTTGGAGAAAACTACGTTTTCAAGCAGCTTTTAAATGACAATGAGAACAATGTATGTGTGCAGTGGGTCTTTCAATAATTGCCTTTTAAAATTGATTTTTATGATTTTCATGAGTAGCAGCAAATGTACTCTGTAACAAAGAAGCTTATTCACACTGTCTCACTGTAAGCACCTGCCTGGTTTTCTCGGGCTCCTTTCCTCTCCTTTTAGTGGGAAGCAGTAAGCAGGACCCAGCTCCCAGCTTCTGCAGCTCCCTCCAGCATCCTTCAGCCAGTGTCTCTGTGCACCCTGTCTCTGTTTAACCTCCCAATTTAGACCCCTGAAGTGAGGCACTGGGCCTATTCCACAACAGGACTGTACGGAGGACCTCCAAATCTTCTCCAAATGGCCGCTTATTAATTGCATTTGAAAACTTACATTTATAATGAGCCTTCTGAAATCAATGGAAAGGCTGTTGCTGTTTTGAGGTGGCTGGAGTGGGACAGACTGGATTGAGACATGGCACTTCAGGACATGGTTTAGTGGGCTTGATGGTGTTGGGTTGGTGGTTGGACTTGATGATCTTCAAGGTCTTTTCCAACCTTAATGATTCTGTGAGACAATCTGCTGGCAATGGAGCCGCGTGTCTTATTTGTAGCCACATTCTGCTCGGGGTTGCCAGAGTGAAATGTGGTGTAAGCTGGAATTCACTCCATCTGAGCAGGGATGCATTTGCGCTCTTGCTGGCCGGGGTGGCCTGTGGGCGGTAGGACAGGCAGGGGACTGGAGTGGGTCTTCACCCTTCTTGGGTTGGGATAGCAGCAGCACACAGCGCATGGAGCATTTGTTGGACATAGAGAAAAAAATGTTCAGCTGTGTCCTCATTTCGTGTATGTTACCCAGTGTATTTGGTGGAAAGTGGTGACCATAATTACAGATGCATTGTGGTACATAAGCAAAGGCAGAGTAAAATCCTACAGGCTGTCTCAACTGTGCTGTTTCCTACCCCGAGTCTTCACCTAGGAGCTTTATTGAGCAGTTTTATTTTCTTCATTGTGTTTTGTCTGTTCTCAGGATCTGGGTATGTGTATGCATATGTATATGTGTATGCAATTGTATTTAATTAGCTAGAATTCTTCCTTAATTTTGATTTTTCTGAAGGTATCTGTAATTAAAGTAATGGCTGGGTAGTGATTTTTATGTACTACTTGTTCTTGGTGGCTCAAATTTCATCAACCGTGTGATCTTTCTTAACTGACCATAAAAATACTGGTAACATTTGACTGTCACAGAGCTACATACATAATTAAAATCCTGTCTCCTTTCCAAACATTGCGACTAAAAATGAGTTTTCCAATATGCTCTGAAAACAAACAAGTTTGGGCTTAGCTGGACCTACTAGTAAATAAAACCAATAATTTCTGTATGTGGTTCATCCTCTTATATAAACTTATTCAAATGTGTGTATCTGACCAGTTTTTTTCAATGTGATTATTATTCTGGACTGTGTGCAGGTTTGTATATGTGTAGTAGGGTCTCACAGGGTTTTTTGTGTTAAAAAACTCGTCCTGGTTTTGGCTGGGATAGAATTAATTTTCTTCCTGATAGCTGGTATTTGGGATGTATAAACATACATATATATATATATGTATGTATTATGTGCATGTATGTGCGCATACATATGTATTACACAGTCACAGACATGTAAAAATATAATCCAAAACTGGTGCTTTTGTGTGTGTGTGTGTATAGTGTTCTCCCTTTCTGTTTTGTTAAATATGCTGTGACTAGTTATTGCATGTGTTTTATTTTTCATTTGTAATTTAGTAAGTAATTTTGACATGACACTTCACGGTACAGTTTTTATCTCTTGATCAGCTATTTCCTGTTTTCTTTCTGTGTCACAGGGTGAAAGAATGATGTGATGGAGGTGAATATGGGCCGCTGGTCAGGCTCACCGTCATACCTTGCCCTTCTGATTGTCAAGTTCCTGGCATCCATTTGCCAGGTAGCTCACGGGATCACCCCGCTTGGCTTTCACTTTACACATTCCACTTACAATGCTACAGTGTATGAGAATTCTGCAGCCAGGACCTATGTCAACAGTCAAACGAGGATGGGCATTACCTTGGCTGACCTTTCATGGGATATCAAGTACAGGATAGTGTCTGGCGATGACGAGGGCTTTTTTAAAGCAGAGGAAGTCGTCATTGCTGACTTTTGCTTCCTAAGAATAAGGACTAAAGGTGGGAATTCTGCTATATTGAACAGAGAAATCCAGGACAACTATTTATTGATGGTGAAAGGGTCTGTCAGAGGAGAGGACTTGGAAGCGTGGACAAAAGTGAACATCCAGGTTTTGGATATGAATGACTTAAGACCTTTGTTTTCACCAACTACATACTCTGTCACGATAGCAGAAAGCACTCCTTTAAGGACTAGCATTGCACAGGTGACTGCCACAGATGCAGATATTGGGTCCAATGGTGAATTTTATTATTACTTTAAAAACAAAGTTGATCTCTTCTCAGTTCATCCTACGAGTGGTGTTATCTCCTTAAGTGGCCGGTTAAACTATGATGAGAAAAACAGATACGATCTTGAGATTTTGGCTGTGGACCGTGGGATGAAGCTTTATGGAAACAATGGCGTAAGCAGCACTGCCAAGCTTTATGTTCACATTGAACGTATAAATGAACATGCCCCAACGATAAACGTAGTAACCCATATTCCCTTCCCATCGGACAAGGAGCCTACCTATGCAGTTGTTAACATTGATGACCTAGATGAAGGAGCTAATGGAGAAATAGAATCTGTTTCTATTGTGGCTGGAGATCCGCTAGAACAGTTCTTTCTGACTAAAGAAGGTAAATGGATGAATGAGTACAAAATCAAAGAAAGAAAGCCTATTGACTGGGACAGCTTCCCATATGGTTATAACTTGACTCTCCAAGCCAAGGACAAAGGATCTCCTCAGAAATTTTCTGCAGTCAAACTGGTCCACATTGCTAGTCCCAAGAAAGAAAGTATTCCCTTGAAGTTTGAAAAGGAAGCATATGATGTTTCAATCAGTGAATTCTCGCCTCCTGGTGTGGTGGTTGCAGTAGTTAAGCTGATGCCTGAACCACAGGGTGTGGAATATAGATTATCACCAAGTGAGGAAGCTGAGTATTTTAAGATCAATCCCAACACAGGCCTTATTACTACTGCCTGTCCTTTGAAAATCATTGAGAAGGACCTCTATGAATTACAAGTATATGCAAACAAAGGTGGTGATTTAAAAGCACAAGTTACTGTCAGGTTAGAAGATGCCAATGATCACACTCCAGAGTTCCAGCAACCTTCGTACAGCTCGTTCGTCAATGAAAGCATCCCCGTGGGGTCTAGCGTTTTGGCAGTTTCAGCAGTTGACAAAGATAGGGGAGAAAATGGATACATAACATACAGCATTGCCAGTCTGAACTCACTACCATTTACTATAAACCAGTTTACAGGTGTCATCAGCACTTCTGAAGAACTGGATTTTGAGTCCTCACCAGAAAGCTACAGGTTCATTGTGAGAGCTTCTGACTGGGGTTCTCCCTACCGCCATGAAAGCGAGGTCAATGTCACCATATACATAGGCAATGTCAATGATAACAAACCCCTCTTTGAAAAAGTGGCGTGTCAGGGCGTGATTTCATCTGATTTTCCTGTTGGTGGTCACATCACTGCCGTTTCTGCAATAGATATAGATGAGTTAGAGCTTGTGAAGTACAAAATAATCTCTGGAAATGAACTTGGCATTTTTTATTTAAATCCTGACTCTGGTGTCCTGCAACTTAAAAAATCTCTAATTAATTCTGGCATAAAGAACAGCAATTTTGGCCTTAAGATCACGGCAACGGATGGAGAGAACTTTGCTGATGCTATGTTTGTTAATATTTCGGTAGTTCATGGGAAAGTGTCTTCCAAGACCTTTAGCTGTAGAGAAACTAGAGTTGCTCAGAAGCTAGCAGAAAAATTACTCAAAAAGGCAAAAGCAAATGTGAAACTGAATTCAGAAGATGGTTTTCTCGATTTTTATTCGGTGAACAGGCAGGCACCCCATTTTGACAAATCCTTCCCTACTGATGTAAAGGTTTCAGAGGATCTGCCAGTTGGTGCCACCATCCTGAGGATAAAAGCCTATGATGCAGACTCAGGCTTTAATGGGAGAGTAGTTTATACAATTTCTGATGGTAATGTAGATAGCTGTTTCAACATTGACATGGAGACTGGGATACTTAATGTTCTTATGCCCTTAGACCGTGAAAAAAAAGAGCTCTATCTCCTTAATATTACAATTTATGATTTGGGTAGTCCACAGAAATCTGCATGGAGATTGTTGACTGTCACGGTGGAGGATGCAAATGATAACAAGCCTGTTTTTTTACAGGACAGTTACTCAGTTAATATTTTAGAAAGTACAAGTCTTGGTACAGAGATTATTCAAGTAGAAGCCAGAGATAAAGACCTAGGATCCAACGGGGAAGTGACTTACTCAGTACTGACAGACACCCAGCAATTTGCCATCAACAGTTCCACGGGAATGGTATACGTGGCTGATCAACTAGACCGGGAATCAAAAGCAAACTATACACTGAAGATTGAGGCTAGGGACAAAGCAGAGGGTGGCCATCAGCAGTTTTCCGTTGTGCCTCTGAAGGTTTTTTTAGATGATGTCAATGATTGCTCTCCAGCCTTTATACCGTCCAGCTACAACGTGAAGGTCCTTGAGGACCTGCCAGTTGGCACTGTCATAGCTTGGTTGGAAACTCATGATCCAGATCTCGGCTTGGGAGGTCAAGTCCGTTACTCACTGGTGAATGATTACAACGGGCGGTTTGAGATAGACAAAGCGAGCGGTGCCATCCGCTTGAACAAAGAGCTCGATTACGAGAAGCAGCAGTTCTACAACCTAACTGTGCGCGCAAAGGACAAGGGGCGCCCGGTTTCTCTCTCTTCTGTTTCCTTTGTGGAAGTTGAAGTGGTGGATGTTAACGAAAATCTCTATACCCCCTATTTTCCTGACTTTGCCGTAATTGGATCTGTAAAGGAAAACTCCCGCATTGGCACAAGTGTTTTGCAAGTTATTGCTCGAGACGAGGACTCTGGAAGGGATGGAGAGATCCAGTATTCCATCAGGGATGGCAGCGGCCTGGGGAGATTCAGCATAGATGAAGAAACCGGTGAGTTTTGTTTCTAAGTTTCTTTTCCTTTCATAGGGGTTTTCGCAAAAGCAAAGCTTAGGCATGATTATTTTCTACTTTTAACAAGAAGTTCAGTTATTCTTAACAGGCAAGATAAAATTATAAATAAGGGTTTTCCAGGCACAGCAGTGACATGATTTAATTACCTGGTTACATTCATCACTCTGTGGGTGGAAATAATACACATTCCTTTTCAGCAGCTATGTGATGACTCCATTTAGAAAGCAGTGAGAGTTACGGAATGACTCGCTTCCAGTCACTGTATTATCTGTTGATCATTGTAAATTACTCCGGTCACCTCCACAGAGTCACAACCCTCATGACCTTGAATGCAGTGTTAAACCCAATGAAAGGAAATAAGGAGCAAGAAACAAGAGTTATTTCATCCTAAAACCTATTTGTGGTCTTGTTCTTATTGTTGGTGAGAGTAATTTTTCATGGGAGTTAGCAGTCTGGGATGATACAGCATTCTGTATAATGCGCTTTCTTGTAGTGCGGTGTTCATCAGTGTTGGCGTGCTTGTGTAAAGGTAGAAATACAGGGAAAGATGCTAAGTGTAAACCAGCTGTGCTAGCTTTCCCTTGGTGGTGGTGGTATTATGAACATCAGCGTTAGAAAACAGTATTAATAGAGGAAAGATTTTCAAGATGTTGAACTTCACTACTGTGCCATCCTATTGGAAAACGTGGAAAATACTGAGTATAAAAGGCTATCAAGTAAAACACTTAAGCTGGCTGTTTAAATGTCTGATAGCTGTTGGGAGTAAAGGTGCAGCTGTGGTACTAGAAGTAGTGAGGAAATTAGAAAATATTAGTCAACAGTTTCAGGAATTATATTAAATATGTTAGGTCTGTGGGATTACTGTGGTTTAAGCAGACTTTGTATGCCTTTTTCTAAAGCTTTTAATTGAGAATGTGGTATTAAAACATAAGATTAAAATGTATGTTTTGGCAAATTCAAACTGTTTAATCAAATGTCAACTTTCTAAACTGAACATTATGAAAAACAGACGACATTACAAATGCTGTGGATCGTGTCTGAGCATAAGCAGTGAAAAATATTTTTATTCTATTTGTGCTGTAGTCTCTGTGCTGCAGCTGTGCACCGATGATACAGTCAAAACCTTGTGTCCAGAAACATCAAACCTGAGTGTCAGAAGTTAAGAGGGCGCCTACTCTAATTTCCAGAAACATTAAGAACTCACATATTCTACCATGCTAATAGCAGTTGAAAGCATTCAGGCAATATTATTTATGCATTGAGCAAGAATTTCAATTTTAAGCTCCTGCATTTGAAAATTTTTGGCCTACCTTCTCATTGAGTAACATGAACTTCAGCTAAAGAGGTTTTTTATAAAGCAATGGGTGATTGGTCTAAAAATGGCAGGGCATTGGTCTGAAAATATCAGGATTCAGCATATATTGAACTGAAAGGGATCATTAGCAAGAGTAAGTTAGTGCATGTCGCTCATTAATAAATTAACAAGGATTTTTACCCTGTGCCTAGACTAGTAGGGGCAATAGCCTATAATAAATTATGGTCCTTGTTCAATAAAGTACAAATCGTGTTTTGGCATGAGTGGGAATTGTACTCAATATTCCACGTTAAATGTGCTTAGTTTCTTTCCAGAATTAAAATGTAGTTTGTGGGGGGGAAAACCACAAAAAAACACAAACTTCCCCCAGAACATTACGAGTTACAAATATTTGTTTGTCTTTCACGAGGATTTTTGTGAAAATGATCCTACCCTGTCACCTGTGCTCTTTCGCTAAACTGTTCCAGAATACACTTCATAATCCAGCAGATCAAAAGCCTCTTTTGGATTCTTTTTCTATCTGTTTTCCCAAACTGCTACATACTGTGGTGGTTTAACCCCAGCTGGCAACTAAGCCCCACGCAACCACTTGCTCACTCCCCGCTGGTGGGGTGGGGGAGAGAATCAGAGGGTGAAAGTGAGAAAACTCGTAGGTTGAGATAAAGACAATTTAATAGGTAAAGCTAAAACCTCACATGCAAGCAAAGCAAAACAAGGAATTCATTCCCCACTCCCCACGGGCAGGCAGGGGTTCAGCCATCTCCAGGGAAGCAGGGCTGCATCATGCGTAACGGTTACTTGGGACGACAGACATCATCACTCCAAACATCCCTCCCCTTCCTTCTTCCCCCAGCTTTATATCCTGAACATGACATCACATGGTATGGAATATCCCTTTAGACAGTTGAGGTCAGCTGTCCCAGCTGTGTCCCTTCCCAGCTTCTTGTGCACCCTCAGCCTCCTCACTGGTGGGGTGAGAAGCAGAAGAGGCGTTGACTCTGTGTAAGCACTGCTCAGCAGTAACGAAGACATCCCTGGATTATGAACACTGTTTTCAGCACAAATCCAAAACATAGCCCCATGTACCAGCTACTGGGAAGAAAATTAACTCTATCCCAGCCAAAACCAACACACATACACTTTAAGCGTTATTTAAACCAACTCTGAGGGCACTTCGGTGCATAACTGCAGCCAGGGCGATGTGGGGAGCAGGGTTTGGGGGTTCAGGAGTTACTCCAGCTTGAGCTGTTGTAACCTGAGTACAAAATTTGACCTGCTGTGTCAAATAGGACACAACATTAATACTCTGCTATTGAACTGATAGCAACTTAAATGCTGCTGCATGATGAATCAGCTTTCTAGCTGTGGAAAAGAGCTCAAGTCACATATTGAATTAACTTACAAAGAGATAGCTGTTTATTTACTTTCAGCACAGTTAATTTGTCACTTTTAAACTGACGACTCTATTGGCTTCTGTACAGTCTCTCCTGAAATTTGTGAAGGTAAGCAGGAGCGCAAAATACAACAAATCAATATTTTTGGCTGCTGCCTTAATGAAAAGAAGACTGCAGTATCCATTATAATCATTAGGATATAAACTGGGCCAAATTCATCCTGATATGTGAGCAGGCTGGACTCCAAGCCAGTCTGTGCTTTCAGCAAAATTCTGCTCGAGTGCATTGTTTTTATTCTTCTGCAATATTCCATCTTAATAGTGTCATCCCATGTGCTGAGTGAGAAGATGTGCCTAAGCTCCTTGAGCCATGTCAGTACCGAGGAGGGGAAACCTGCAGATGCCCGAGGAGGAGCTGGCCTGCATGGTGGCTCCACACTGTACTGTGCTGCCTGCACGCTTGTTGTGATGGTGGCTTCATTCTTGTTCCACTATAGAAGTATACAGGTGCATATAGCTGCATCTAACCCCACTGAACTTGACCTGGCTTGTGGTGAGGCTGCCACAACAGGCTGTTCTCCATTCAGGTCCAAACAGTGGTTGGTGGTCAGCAAGCTTGGGAGTCTCCTCCGTAATGGCCAATATGGATCTCTCTGCATAGGGTGTATGTGCAAATCCCGGGGCTGTTGCAGTTTGGTAAGAGATTTGCCATGGGGATGAGCCTGGAGTTTCCTTCCCACAGTGATGCTGTTTGCCTTGTGTCACAGAGAATTGGTTTTGAGGATTATTACTGCTGTGTTACAGCATTCATTGTTAAATACCCTAGTTCATGTGTGGTAGTAACCAGAAGCATAGTGAGCGTTTGCCAGCTAAAAGTATTTGATGAAATGAAATTTTACACCTATTTGGTCCCACAGCCTTGTGATTCACTTCTTGAATTTGTTT
Organism: Phaethon lepturus; assembly: GCF_000687285.1. Classification (NCBI taxonomy): domain Eukaryota; kingdom Metazoa; phylum Chordata; class Aves; order Phaethontiformes; family Phaethontidae; genus Phaethon; species Phaethon lepturus. The sequence goes on along the minus strand of NW_010528465.1, from coordinate 14,063 downwards.
CAGTGGATTTACTTTCCTTTCCGTTACCAGGAGGTGGAGCTGGTACAAGTTCATGAATCAATAAAAACCCTCCTGAAGTAGAAAGCAGTAGTTCCTGACCTCCTCCAACTCCATCCCTGGTTTTCCACTAGTACCTGAGCCAGCAGATTGAATTTCTCATGGGTTTACAACTCAACTCATGATTCATAGCTAAAAAACTAGTTTAAGAGTTTTCTAGAGGTTAAAAACAAAAAAAGGAACTTTTTTAAATAGTGAACTCTTATTTGTTGATTCTTGCCTTGATGGAGATTGAGTTTGTCACGAACCTAGGTGTGCAGTTCAAACTCATCGATTTTCTGTCTTCATTGGCCTATTTATTGACTGTTGGTATAAATGTCACAAGCTTGCCATTTAAGATCCCTGCACTGAGGGACACATAATGTGATCCTGCCATTTTTGTATTCTCTTTTTCCTTCTGTGTCCTGTTCAGAACTGCTTTTTTTCTTTGCAGCCCTCTCATTCTCTTGGATTCAAGAGATGTAATCTATATGATGAAATATGTCATCTACGGTGAGAACTAGTCACTGCAGGCTTTCCTCATAGTCAACAGAGAGAAATGGGCAATTGAGAAACATGATTCATGTTACGTGAAGTAAAAATATAAGTTGGATGAATCATGCTCTAAAAATGTGCATTTTTCTCTGAACTATGAAACGTCCTTGTATGACTAGCTCAGAGGTAGAGGTCTACACTAAACACCTTGCTTTGGTCAGATGTAACCCATCCCTGTTAACTGCAAACCAACTGCAAACAAGAATATATTCTGTCAGGTTCACATGCATCGCATGTGAGATGACCCTCTCTAATTGCAGTTCGTTAGAAGAGAATTATGTAAAAAACCCTGTATATTTCCAGATTGTTGTAATGCAAAATAAGCAGAGATCTGTTAAAAATTTTTGTGGGATGATAGTGTGCTCTGAGTTTTCATCCTAGTGATAGCTCTAAGAGATGTAATTACTCTTCTGGTGATGGTCTCTCTCAGAGGTCCTCTACTGCCTTCTTAAAAACCTGAGTTTTCTTAGCTCTGGTATTTACACCCTCATAGTGCTGATAACCACAGCAAAGTGGTGTATTCTTGCTGTCTCAGGAGCTGTTGGTGACTCCAACAAATGCACGTGGGTTTATGATAACACTACCCTGGGTGACTAAATACCATCTAGCAGTACCTCTTTCCTGGCTGCAGTCGGGACTTGGACAACTAGCAAGATTTCCTGACTTCTGAAAAGGTTGAGTGAGATGAGATCAGTCCTAGCCTAAATGCTGACGTCTTCCTTCTCATTTTTTAATGATTTGTGGTTCAGCTAAACAGCATTTTTGACTCAAGCTCCACTTTTTAGTCTGGCATGTGTTTCTAGTCTGTGCAGAGTTGATGTAACAGCCTGGCACTAGAAGAGTTTCTATATTTACCCCTGTGCTACCCGTGGATGTACTAGTAACAGCAAGTGAACAAAATGAGTTCTAGAGGAGCAAAGAGACTAGGCACACTCAGCATCTTCTGCTGCAGGGACTGCTGTAGGATTGATCAGAATAGCTGTGGCAGTGCCCTGGGATGCAAGGAATGACTAACCCCACTGCATAGGTGGGAAAACTGAAGCAATAAGTCTTTTGCTGCTTCTCAGTAAAGCATCGAAGCATCTTCTTAAGTCCCATTGAAATTGAGCCTGGAGATAAAATAGTGGTGTTAATGAAATGCTTTAGGGGGACTTTCATGTTCTTGCAAAGCCTGTAAGCATGGACATAATCAATGCTTTCAAAACTTACTAACCTCATTATTATCCAGGTTATTCAGGAGTCTGAGTCCCTTGATTTTCATTGGAACTTTAAATTTAGACATGAGCTAGCACTAATTTCCACCCCTGTAGAGGCCCCCTGATAAGAACATGAGCTGGAGATGACCCTGTTAACTTGTTATCTTTAGGTGTTTTCAGCCCTGAAACTCAAATGAATAAGCCAAGCCTGTCTTTCAGGGTGCTGAAATCTTAAAGACACTGTTAAATGGAGGTGGAGTTAAAATTATTACAGACTCCATGGATTTATTTATGGTGCCAAGGATAGCAGTTGGATCTTCTATTTTGATACCTTTTAAGGTACCTCACGCGTGATAGAAATTCCTGACAAACTGTGGCTAGAGTCTAAAAAGAAGCCAGTCAGTGTTGGAAAAGCCTAATCATGTCTTCAAACGATTAATAATGGAAACTAGAAATACCAGATGATATAGTTTACAGTAAAACAGGCCTGCCTGCACTGTTTTAGCTGTCTCGCAGAAGGGAATAAATTTATTGCTTCAGACTCTTTACATCTTGTCACCGTCTTCTAAAATAGTTTTTGGTTACTGTGTATGCAAGTTGAAGGATACTTTCATTTATTACAATTTGAGTGGTCTGATAAATATTTATGTGGGACCATTACTAGCATTTCCTTGAAACAAAATCAAGTAAAAATGAAAATGGTTTGTGATACGTGATTATTTCCCCTCGCTTGTTTAATTTTATGAAAGCATGTAGGAGCTAGCAGGTAAATCTGAGCACTCACTGGTAGAATTGAATTCATTGTAGAGTTTTGACGCATTAGTATTACAGATGTTCTTCATTTTCCTGGTGAGAGTAGGCAAATTTCATTGCCTGGAGCCAGTATTTCGGAGCCACTTAATTATCCCAGGCTTCTAAAACCAGTTTTCAAAGTAACTTCAGGCCGTACAGCAAGAGAAGTGCCAGTGAGTGTTGCTGGGAGGTGGCTCAGGAAAGGGGGATGCTCACGGGGGAGGCACTTGCAGCCACCACTTGGGACTGGAGATTGTCGGTCCTCAGCCCGGCTGCGGTGGCTTTCCTGAGCGGCCTCTCTGGGAAGCAGTGTGCCAGACGGATCACAGAGCACGGTCCTGGCCAAAATCTGGTCTGTCATCCTGTATCTGTGTCAGGCATGAATAAAGCATTCCTGGGAACAGCTATTTCTGAGTCTGTGCTACTGCATTATCGTTGTTCTGTGAGTTATCTCTGGCAGCTTTTAACAGCGCAAGCTTTCCTTCATTTATGATTTCCAATTTTAGGAAAGTAATTGTTAACATTTTTCTGTTTCTTTAAAATTAGTTGTGGTGGAAAACCAAGGGTTTTTTTATGAATTCTGTGTCTATGTGTTTATAACTTCCCTGTCATTTGTAGCTGTAAAAAGAGGAACAAGGCCTGTCTTGGTTTCACTGGAGGGAATTTGTTTAAGATTTTATTTAATAATATGAACCCTAAAACAATGCATCAGCTTACAAAAATATTTACTTTAAAGGGCCCTTACTATCATTCTGAGGTACTCTGAAAGTTTCCTAAGTGAGGCCAGTCGTGCAGAATTGTTCCATTCAGGCTGTTCAGCTCTCTTGGCTTTATACCCTATAAAACAGTTCATGATGTACAGTTTTTATAGCTAGCTGTAATTTCCATATTTTCCCTTCTTTGGAAGGTGTTTAAAGAATCTCCTTCATTACTCTGGATGCTCCTGGTGGATATTGAGACAAAATGTCCTATCAAGTTATTTATTTATTAATAAAGAAATGTGCAGTTTGTATTTCCTCCTAGCTGTCACCTTTTTCACCCTTGAGATTTGTTTCCAAGAGTATTTTGTACTCGCATGTGTTGTTATTCTCTCCCTTAGTGTGTAAGCCTGGAAGTGACTCCTATGTTATCCCGTCCATCATGGTCCATTAAATTATACCCCAGTGCTCCTGCAGAAAGCTCATGCCCAGACTGCCAGTGATGGGACCAAGCCACAGGGTAGTCAGTTTGATGAGACGAGAGGAAAATTGGCTTCCCGTGACTGGTGTTCAGTCTGAGCATCTGAGCACCAGCTTTATCCTGGCATCACTTCAGACCATGATCTGCCTTCCCATGTGAACAATGCATGGTAGTTCAGAGGAAATGGGAGAAAAATCCATTTTAGCTCTTCCAGGGCACCAATGGAAGCCCAGGGGCATTGAGAAGTAATGTTGTTAATGCAAAACTGCAAGCTTATGAGCATATGGAGGGAAATACAAGCAGTCCTGTGCTCCTGGGACATACAGAGGAGGATGTTTCAACAGTGTCTAAGATTACATGGAGCCGCTTTGGTGTACTGCCTAATCCTTTCCTGAAACAAGTCCAAGAGAGAGGAATCTCCAGTGGCCAATAAAATCGAGGACACATCCAGCCGTCTGACCCTTGCAGGTTGTGTGACTTTTTTTGGGAGCAGTAAAACAGGACAGAGTTGGTCATGGGGCTGGTTTGGAGCTGAGATAGGTAACACTGGAGTGATCAAAAATGTAAGTCCACGTATGTCTTCTCTTGCTTCAGTATGTACACAGGCTCCAGGATTTACCTTGGAAGCTGGATTAAAGCGTGCATTTTAGAAAGCTGTTCGCAGTTCAAGGACTACAAGTAATGGCAAATCAGGCACTTGCTTGGAAAGCTGTTCCAATCTTTCATTGCTCTCATTGCTAAAAAACTGTGTCATAAGCTGAGTTTGGCTAATTTCAGCATCCAAGTCTTGGAAATTGCTAGGTAAACATAAAATACAAAGAAGTCCTTCCACTGTTAGATCTCTTTCTATTCATAAGAACATGTTTACCTGAAAATAGATGTTTGGAGACGAGCTTCTTCAACTCACGGAACAGATTCTTTTAATCTGAAGTCTGCTGTTTAATATCAACATCTTTATTACGTTTTATACAGTTATGGTGTCTTATTAACATGGAAATGTTGCCAATAAGAAATAACTGAGAGAAAGCCAAGCGGAGTGCATGTGGGGAGGGAGTTTTCATTGCAGTTGTTTTGCGTTAGGCATTCGCACTAACACATTTTCGTGTTTCTCAGAGTTAAGTTGTCCACTGGTGTCCACATGATCATTTTGTCCACGTCTAGCAAAAAGGATAAAGCCGTTCAGTTGCAGTTAGGAGTTTGTCACATCTTTCTCTTTTTCTGGGGACATTTTGAGGACAGCTCTGCAGGCGCTGTGCCTTCCGTGTTTTGCAAATCATGGGACAGGGACATGGGGTAGGAAGCTGCATGAGCTCTCACTGCTGGCTGGGCCCTGGGCTACCCTCCCTGGCGTTGTCATTAGGTGACACAGGGATTAAGCTGGACACATAACATGCGGCAGTGTTCATCTCGTACAGCTTCGCTCCCCTGGTTAAATGTCTCATGTAGGTTGGACATAAACATGGTGCTCAGCTCAGGTGGGGTGAGTCCTACTCCAGGTGGTGAAACATGGCCAGGTGGGTCCCGCCTGTGATACCTGGCCTCTGCTCAGGCAAGTCCTGCTGCAGTGTGGTGTGTGAAGATGTAGGACCGTGCTTGGTTCCCCCCATGCTCTCTGCACCAGGGGCACAGGAAACAAAATGGGGAACGTAGGTCTGCAGAAAGCTGTGGTAGCCTCCAGCGCATCCCCTGTCTAAATGCCTGGGGATATCAGGACATGCTGTTAGAGCTTACCTGCCCCTCCATTTAGAAACACATGCTGGTTTTTTTGCTCTTGGATGTCTGTACCATGTCCTCAAGATATCCTCCATATCTTTACAGCCGGTTCACCTCAGCTTTGCAGCTGTTCCCCACTGGTGACAGTCTGGTTATCACGACCAGATATCCTCCAGAGAGGGGCAGCCTAAAGTTTCTTCTCTTAGGAGATGCTTTTCAGTCACTTTGATAATCTTTTCATCTTGGAGTTGGGCAGAGGGTGCTCACTGTACATGTATGAGTGGCAGTTCTCCCAGGCCATGGACTTGAGAGGTTTGTAGCTCTGGGGCTAAGGAGATACAGAGGTTTGGATCTGGCTCAACCTAGGTGGCTGCTTTTGCCAGTGAAAATCAGTTTTTAGCTATTAACCTGAGCTCATGGCCATTAGCACTAATGAATAATCATCCTAGCAACTGTAAGGAATGAAATTAAACTTTCCTGCTTTAATTTATGTCAGTACTAATTATGAAGAAGTGTTTACCTTGTCCTGAGAGTAGTCAGATTGTATGCGATTTCAATAGCCCTCTGCTTCCACAATGTGATTGCTAGATCTGTGCATCTTTCACAACTGAAACTGCTGGTTTTTCAGTTTTACTAAAATTTGCATAGCAAATTAATTTCTGATTTTAGATCATTGCAGCCCATAATGAATTATATGCATAATTATTTGGGGATTTTTCCTTTTAATTTGAAAGTTTTACAGAGAATTTGTCTTCTGGAAACGTAACTTTACACATATGTCATTAAAAATAGTTTTGCTTCTCACCACTGGTTCAGTTCATAAGGTAAAGATTTTGCAAAAAGAAAAAAATAAACCCTAACTATGACTCAGTTAAATTTTTAATAACTTTTTTCCCCAAAAGCTTTGTTTTTTTGAGAAAATAACTATGAGATTTAATTAAATTTGCCAGAATACTTCACAGTCCCAGAACACCTTTCATCTAAAGTACACAAATTATTTTTCACATTTTAATGAAGGAAGCTCTTTGATGTACAACGTTTATGTAGTTTCCGATTTTACCGAAAGGGTGTGAGAGGTGTAGATAAGTTAATAGTTTGATTGTTTTTATTTAGGGGTGGCAGGAAATGACAATGTAAAAATGCATTAAAAGCAGTGGGAACTTCAAGTGTTGGGCATCTCTGTTATGAAGCTGTACTTGGCCATAGCATAGAGTGGCAGATGGGATAGATTTTTCTAACTCCCACCATGTCATTCCATTCAAGACCACCCTTTTTTACACTATACAGGATCTTGGAGCTTGTATTAAAAAGACTGGATTTTATTGTTCCTTCTTGAGATGGTCTGTAAGGATGAATTGGTTGGTGCTGCACTACTTCTACTGGCTATATTAGTTGGGTTTTTTTACCTTGTTTTAATTATCATTGAGCAGTAACTCTTAGGTGATGGCAGATCACAGTCCAAGCTATCATCCATGATGGATGCAGCTTCCTCTGGGATTGTAAACTTACATTTCGCTGTGAGGGAAAAAGCACTGGATAGTCGCAAGCACCAGCAGCTTGACATGATCTGGGAATAGCCAGAGTCCTTGGGCTGTCCACAGCAGCTCTCAGGGCTGCTGGCAGCTGGAAGGGGATCAGAGCGAAACCTCAGCAGGACTTTGGGGCTGATTCTTCTGGGCAGCACTGGGTGTTCTGAGTGGCTGTGGGGTCCTTCCCAGGGATGGGGCAGCCTCCCTTGCTTTAACCTTTCCCAGCAACGCCCTTTAGAGACACCCGCCTCATCCTTCTCATTAAGGAAATCTTGAATACAGCCAATTCAGCACACATGAGTTACTTCTATTAGAAGCCTCACAAACTTTTAATGTGTGATTTTTCCTCCCACGGTACCAGGCATAGGAAAGTGTGTTCTGTGCTTTCAGTACCTGCATGCAAAGCAAATCAATGGTGTATCTTCATCTCTGTGACGAGCAGTTACAGCAGCCATTTGCTAATGAGATGAAGTGCTTTTTGCGAGCATGTGGCTCCTTTGCATCCTAGTCTGGCTCTACCTTTAATGAGATATCTTCCTTTTAGGAACATGTAGTTCAGTGTGGGCAGCAAGCAGCTTCCTAGGTGCAAAACGTCCTTCTGGAGAAAGGCAAAATAATCAAAAAGGAAGATTGCGTCTACGGTGACATTTGGAGAGGAGATGGGCACTGTTATGAGGAAGGAACAGGACTGGCATTTAGCTGTGCTGGCTAAAGGGTAAATGGCAAAATCTGTTTAACAAATGTGACCTAATGAATTCCGGACTGCTGACTCTAGAGTTTGGTACCCCATCAATTTGTTGTCAAAAGCCATGGCTGCTTCCTTGTAAGGATGTAAGGTATTATCTAAATGATATCTGAGTTATCTGAACAGGAACAGGCACCAGTAAAAACCCAAGATCAAGGGGATCCCGTACCCTCCCCCTGCCAGGCTGAAGGCAGTACCTGAAAGGGTAGGAGCGATTTGAGGCAGGTCCATGCTCAGGGCGGCAGGTGAAGCCCCTCCTTGCCCACCTCGCCTCCCAGGTGCCTCTGTACAACAGGTATGAGGCTCAGGAAGGCCAGTCCATGGATGATGTGGATGATGGTCTAGCTACACCAGAGGTGTTGCCAAGGTCAGAAAGGCCTACCCCCTGCCTCATGACACCCCCATGAGGAAGAAAAGATGGTTTATACTTATAAGTAACTCCCTTCTGAGCGGAACAGAGGGTCCAATATGCCAGACAGACCCTTCTCTTAGGGAAGTCTGCTGCCTCCTTAGGGCCTGGGCTAAGGACACTTCCTAGCCTGGTGCAGCCTTTGCGCTACTACCCATTACTGCTCTTCCATGTGGGTGGATATGAAGCCACAATGCAAGTCCAGGGGCGATCAAAGGAGACTTCAGAGCCTTGAGACGGTTGGTAAGGGAATCTGGAGCACAGGTTATTTTTTCCTCTCTCCTTCCAGTTGCGGGCAGCAACACTGGAAGAAACAGATGGGCCCAATCTATTAATACATGGCTCCATGACTGGTGTCACCACCACAATTTCGGGTTTTTTGATAATGGGATGGCCTACGTGGCACCTGGCTTGCCAGCATCAGATGGGATTAACCTTTCTCAAAGGGGGAAGAGGGTCATTGCTTGCAAGCTTGTGGGGCTTATTGACAGGGCTTTAAACTACACTTGAAGGGGGAGGCAGCTAATATCAGGCTTGCCCATGACAAGCTGTGGGACGACACACCAAGGTCAGAGGGATGGGGTGCCATTGAAGGACCCTCAGCCTGTTGCTCTGAGACATGCTGGGTACACTGCAGCACATTTGAAGTCTTACGGAGATGAGCCAGGGGCTCCTGAGGTAATAGGAGCCAACAGGGAAACACCAACGAAAGATCTCATTGTGGTAGACAATGTTATCCATGGGACAGCAATGTGCCCTGGTGGCCAAGAGGGCCAATGGTATTCTGGGGTGCATTAAGACGAGTGTGACCAGCAGGTCAAGAGAGGTTTTCCTCCCCCTCTACTCTGCACTGGTGAGGCCTTATCTGGAGTATTGTGTCCAATTCTGGGCTCCCCAGTTCAAGAGAAACAGGGAACTTCTGGAGAGAGTCCAGTGGAGGGCTACGAGGATGATTATGGGAGTGGAACATCTCTCATACAAGGAAAGGCTGAGAGACCTGGGGCTATTTAGTCTGGAGAAGAGAAGGCTGAGAGGGGACCTTATAAACATCTATAAACACCTGAAGGGTGGCTGTCAGGAGGATGGAGCCAGTCTCTTTGCAGTAGTGCCCAGTGATAGGACAAAGAGGCAAGGGGCACAAACTGCAGCACAGGCAGTTCCACCTCAACATGAGGAAAACCTTTACTGTGAGGGTGACGGAGCACTGGAACAGGCTGCCCAG